>NW_016162790.1:0-1790 GCF_001687245.7 Rhagoletis zephyria | reverse complement strand
ACCCTCTGCAATGCATTTACGTACGTAGCTGCAGGCCACAAAGGTACCTACATTGTTATTACTACCGCTGCATATGTACTCGATTTGAACCCGCATGTGAGAATTTAGCACTTTCAAATTCAAAATATCATATATGTAGTAACTTACTACTAGTAAGAGATAAGCTTTTGGCCTTAAAACCTGTAACCTAAGGAAACTCCTAACAAAATGTATTTTACTTTTTTTTATTTTTTTTTTACAAAGTAGCATTCGTCAAATAAAATATACCAATAACAAAAAAACAAACCATAAAAAGATCGAAAATTATCCTGAAAATGCATGCCATGTTTCAATTTTTCCAATGCCACCATCTTTCTATAGCTCTGATCCAATCCTTTTTGTGTAAAATCCTGTAAAAATGTCAAACATTAAACTTGCTCTCTGAAGTGAGAGTGAAAAGTGAGTAACAACAAAAAGTACGGGGGCCAATAAAAGCAGTTTTCCTGTAAAAATGCTAACCAGTGATCGCTTGACACTTTTCATGATTTTACCAGAAGAAAAAGTCCTGCAGCTTCATTCTCTACACAACTCTCCGAAATTCGCTCTCATTTAAAGGATTTTGGAGGAATTCGGAGTACGGTATCTTTTTGGCTGTAACTTGCTGCAAGTTCGTATAAAAACCTGTAGGTTCATGGAAATGAAATGAATTTTTTTTTTCATAAACATTGCGTTTACGCCCAGCACTCGCATTTCGATCTGTTAATTTCCACTCGCGGAAAATATTCAATTTCACTATAAGTTGAAGCACACATTGGCACGAGAAACCATGTGCATACTTACGTACATATATAACTCATTTTTGTAATGGTGTGCGCTTGGTGCCAGGCAGGGAAATGTAAGTGATTCCGGGCTGTCAGCTTTAAGCTGTTTCCCACATCTTTACACCTTTCCTGTTACGAACTTGTCATCCCCCCGTCCTGTAGGTACTATGTATTACATTAACCAATCGTCTACTTTATAAACAGATTTTATGAAGGGCGAAACCAAGAAATTTGTATATACATATGTAACTACATAGTTATCGTTTATTTTAAGAACTTAAAATATGTATCCACAAAGTAAATGCAAAGTGTATATCTATTTATATACATATAGTCAACGTCAAAAATATGAACGCCCTGGTGTTTTAACGATTTTATTTGTTTATATTATCCAAAAAATGAAATTTAATATTTTTTATAAAAATATTTTATTCAACAGCAAGATCCACAAGAATCATTTTTTTTTTTTAATTTCGTTCAAGACTCGGAGAAAATGCAAGAAATAAGAAAAAATTTTCATCAAAATTTTAAATTTTTTAATTTAGTTGTGTAGCTCAATAATAAAGGGCAAGCTTAGAGTCGCTAAAAATTACCGTTGATTTTATAATTTTTTTTTTGTCTCGGTTGTTGCGCATTTTCTTCCATATAAAAATAGATCTTTTTCACGCGTTAAATAAAAGAAAATGACAAAATACAAAAGAAATTCCCAAAAATCCACAGCAATTCTTAGCGACTTGAAACTTGAATTTTATTATATTAAAAATTTGTTAGCTACAAAATTGAATAATAAAAATTTTGATGGATTTTTTTTTGTATTTCGTGCATTTTCCCGAGTTCTTTATGAAATTAAAAAAAATGGTTCTTGAGATTTTTGCTGTTGAGTGAATTATATTTAAAAAAAAATAAGAACAATTTGGTATGTAATGCAAAAATAAATAATCTCGTCAAAACGTCAAAGTATTCATATTTTTGACCTGACTGAATTTTGCC
>NW_016162789.1:36031-40630 GCF_001687245.7 Rhagoletis zephyria | reverse complement strand
GCTGCTGTTGTTCCTATCCCCAAACCTAACAAAAACAATCCTTCCGTCCCTAACTTAAGACCTATATCCTTAATACCCTGTATATACAAGGTGCTTGAAAAAATTATATGCGTGAGAATTATGTGGTATGCCAAGAAAAAAGGGTTGATAAACTCTAACCAGTTCGCATTTCAAAAAGGCCTTCATCGACCCACTTTTGTACTTTGAACCATGTGGTTTTACAACGCTCTCCGCAAGAAACCACTTGTCCGTTCTTAGTCTAGATTTTGAAAAGGCTCTCGACAGAATTGGTGCTCACATAGTTTTACGAGAATTAAAACGCTGAAGTGTTGGAGACAAAATGTACAGTTTTGTAATTGCTTTCCTCCTGAATCGTAAAATTTTTGTCAGTGTAAATAATAAAAATTCTAACTCAAAGGCATACCACAAGGCTCACCTCTTTCAGTCACCTTATTTATAATTGCTTTTAATGAACTCAGCTCCTTATTATCACAATACCATACGGTTGAGCATTTAATTTACGCTGACGATGTCCTAACATTTTCGGCTTTCAAAGATCTTACTCTAATGAAAGAAACTTTTACGAGTACAGTGAAACCCGCTTAAGTACCTAACCCGCTTAAGTAACCACCATTTTTGGGCGCCGTAAATTTTTTAATGTAATCTTAAGAAAATCCCTCTCTTGAGTACCTCCCCGCTTATTTACCCAAACCGCCTAAGTACCTAAATTTTTCGAAACCCATCTACCGTTTTACTTATAATTTTCCAATTTTAAGTGCTTGTTGTATGCTTGAACTGTATTTTAATTGAAAAATCTTAAAAATTAATAAACATAAGAGGCAAATAGTATCATTTTGAATTTGGTCCAAACTTATGGTTGTATAAATATTTATAATCAATAACTTTTTGAAGAATCGAATTATTGTAAAAATTACAAAACATTTATCTATTTTTTAATAAAGTTTTTCTTAATGTGTCTAAATAATGCTACGATCTTGGTTTTAAAATGCGTATACTTCATTAAATGTTCATGTTTTACTCAGGGATTTATTTATGTAAGTTTAAAAGAAGTTGTAACTACATCAATAATTATGTTCGCTTAAGTACCCGCATCAAGGTACTTAAGCGTGTTCTTTTAAGTACCCAATCCGCCTAAGTACCTCAAAAAGCTGACATTTTTCGTGAGGTACTTAAGCGTGTTTTACTGTATTCTAGATGATATCACCAATTGAGCGAAAACGTCTGGTTGTAAAATCTCAGCTGACAAAAGCTCAACCTTCCACATTTGCAGAAAGCAAAAAACCACCTTTCCGACCCTATAACTTTCTAACGCTCAAATCCCTCACACTAATACACTCAGAATACTTGATTTAATTTTTGATAAAAAGCTAACTTACAAGGAACATTGTAAATATGTTAGAATTAATTTAATATCTAGACTAAACATTGTTAAATATTTAAGATCTAAGTATTGTCACATACATATGTCAAATCTTGTAAATATTGTAAACGCACTAATGCTATCAAACATTAAATTTGGACTCGCGATTTATGGACACGGGGCAAAGTCTCACCTCGCGTGCATCCAAGCGCCTTACCACACAGCAGTAAGAAGAATCATACGCGCTTTCCCCACGTCTCCGGTCAAAGCCGTCTTAGCCGAAGTAGGCCTGCTGAGCATTCAGCAAAGAACTAAATATAACACCAGGATGCTTCTACCGAAGATTCTTCACTATAGGAGTAAAACCCTCTTCAATATTCTCGAGACGTCTACAATTAGGATGAATGCATAGAACAAGCAGTATGCTCTCATGCAATGCATAGCTCTGATGAATGATCTCAATTTAATATCAACACCCGAATTACTTGTCGAACCTGACCATCCACAATGGTTATCTCCAAAACCTTCTTTTATACACTCTGTCGAAATACCAGTAATTAAAAACCAGCTCCGACGAGATTTGTCTGCTCTTCAACGAGACTATTTAGTTTTACAAACCAGAATGGGAACCCATTTATACCGACGGATCAAAAACGGATACTTCTAGCACGTTTGCAGTGTCAAACGATCAGGGTGTCGCTATAATTGTCGGTGTTTTGCCAACATATGCTCGGTTTTTACAGCAGAAACTGCAGTAATTCACGAAGCAGTTCTTTATGCCTCAACAACAAGAAAAAAGCATAGCGATAATACATCAACGATTGACGCACTTCAAAACTCAGCAAACTCATGGCTAATATAAAATATACGCGATATACTCTTCCGTCGCGATAATAGCATAAAAGTCATGTGGGTACCAGGGCATGCTGGTATGAAAGGCAATGAGATAGCAGATAAACATGCAAAAGAAGGTAATGAAGAGCCGCTGGTGTCCTTTCCTTACTATACTACAAAAGACATAAAAGAACATATAAAAAAATTTTGCGATCATATGCGTCTACGAGATTGGAATAATTACCATCACCACTACAGAGATGAAAATCCAACCTGTGAAAAACCTATCTACCCATCAGACTGCTCATGCCACAAAATCAAGACGTTCACTCGTCTTAGAATAGGCCACACTACAAGAACTCACAGCCATATTTTTAACGGTACCGATCAACCAAGCTGTCACCATTGCAACGCGGCCCCCCAATCAGTCATTCACTTCATTGACGAATGTACTGCACTGGATTTAGCAAGGAAGTCTACCTTTGGGAATAAGAGACCCTCCGACCTTCTCCTATCATAAATATCGGATATAAAGTTTTCAAGCACCTTATATATACAGGGTATTAAGGATATAGGTCTTAAGTTAGGGACAGAAGGATTGTTTTTGTTAGGTTTGGGGATAGGAACAACAGCAGCTTTATTCAAATCTTGTGGAAGGGTACCTTTATCAAAAATTCTGTTATACAAGCATAGGAATCTGAGTTTAAGGATATGTGGAAGGTTTTTTAGGAGGGAGTAGGTTATTTTATCCGGGCCGGGAGAGCTACCCGACATAGTGGAAATTGTCGAATTGAATTCGTGCATTGAGATTGTTGATTCGATTAGTGAGGCCGTAGGACATGGTGACGGATTGTTGTAAGTTTTAGGAATAATTATAAGATCCATAGCACAACTTTGTTATCGACTACTCGATCAGCCATTTATTTAGTCTGCTGATTTTGCAATCGTTGTTTTTATAACAGTTAAATTTCATATGCGTAACTTTAAAAATAAGTCATGTGGAGAACAAAGAACTTCAGCAAAGAAAATCGATTTTGGACGAATTCATGCAAAATCTAATCTCCCATTGTCGGTTAGTAAAATTGCTGAAAATTTGAAGGTCAACAGTACAAAATTTATTGCCAAATATCAAAAAAAAATGGCAGCATTGAGAGCAAGGCGGAATCTGGCCGAAAATCAGGCGCTATAAATAAAATAGTGTAGAAGGATGTTCTGAGGACTTTGAAAAGGAATCCGAATCTTTCTGAACATGTTGTTGCACCTGGAGTGTTGTTCTGAGAACCTGTATTGTTTTGGCCTGATTTGGCAACAAGCCATTGTGCAAAAAAAGCGCAAGAATTTTATACACAAAATGGAATCAACATTGTACTAAAAGAGGCCAATCCTCCGAATTTCCCAGAGCTGCATTCGAGCGTTATTGGGCCCATATGAAATCAAAATTAAAAAAACAAAATGCACGGCTTCAAGAATAACGCAGTTCCGCAGAATGTGGCGAAAACAGGCTCAATCGATCAACGAAAGGGATGTCCAAGTTTTAATGGCGGGTGTTATCTCTAAAGTACGGGTATTTTGGCGAGGAAATTAATTCTAATAATATTTGTAAATCTTTCAATTAAATCGAAATAAATCTAAAAAGTTTCGACTGAACTATTCACATTTAAATAATTTTTGTTTTGTTATTTAATACCTGCCAGTTTTCAACTGAAGCAGATCTTACTACTCAGGGAGTTGAAATTCGCGTGAAAAGTAGAATTATGAGAAGCGTTAGACCATGAACTTGCAAAGTGTTCAGCAATTTCTTTGGGATTATTGTGTTTAGCTGCACCAGTAGGCTTTATGTTAGCTGTAAATTTATCAAAGGATTGTCTCTTTGCATTTTTTTATTCCTCCGAAAATTAGCATTGGCTTTTTTGTATTGTATTAAGTTGTTGAGGATGGTTCCGTGCGCAGAAGTGGAAAACTTTTGACTGCCATTCACCTGGAGTGGCCAGAAGCGATTCTTGTGCGTACGGTTCAAATCGCAGCTCACAACGTCCGGATATTTATATCCACGTATCCTCTGGGTAGCAACCAAACACCCGTTTGGGAGCGAGCTAAAGTGAGAAGGCGTAAAACTTCGCGTGCGCTGGGTTTGGGTCCCGCCACGTTAAAACCCCGCCCAATGAAAAGAAGCAAACAGCCTCGGATGAGACCCCCTTTTTCTGATGACGACCACGGCATTTAAGGGTATGCACCTGGAATATCCGGACCCTTAATGGGGAAGGTGCCTCTACCCGACTGGTTGATGTCCTCGGGAAGACAAAGGCTGACATCACCGCCATCCAAGAAATGCGATGGACGGGGCAAGGTAAAGTAAGCGTGAAGCCTTGCGTCGTCTACTACAG
>NW_016162789.1:13846-35300 GCF_001687245.7 Rhagoletis zephyria | reverse complement strand
GGACTTGGCTTCACTTGGCATTTTCAATTGGCGTCAGTTAGCACAGAAGAGAAATGACTGGCGTGCTGTTTTGGACTCGGCCAAAATCGCTTAGGCGGTTACAGCGCCAAATAAGAAGAAGAAGATTAAGTTGTTAGTTGTTCGATTGTGTTTATAGGTAGCCCATAGCGTTTGATTTGAATTCCTTAAGACAGATAAAATTTTAGACCAATATGGAAGCTTTGTGGAAAACTGTTTAGTATTAGTTTGGCGAATGGTTAAGTGTGCAGCTGAGAGTATAATAGATTTTATTGCGGATGCTTCCGCGTTTATGTTGTCAGATATAGCGTTTTTTTTAATAAAAGTGGAGATGAGTGAACAATACTTCGCCCAATCAGCTTTCTCAGTTATTAATTTTGACCTCGGTTTAATGGTATATAGACTGGGAATAGACAGGGTAGTTACGATAGGAAAATGGTCACTACTATGTAAATCTTTTAATGCCAGGGACGAAAGTTTAGGGACAATTGAGGCAGATGAAAGAATAATTTCAACGTGGGTAAACGAATTATGTGTGGAGAAGTGTATTGGTCACTACTATGTAAATCTCTTAATGCCAGGGACGAAAGTTTAGGGACAATTGAGGCAGATCAAAGAATGATGTCAACGTGGGTAAACGAATTATGTGTGGAGAAGTGCGTTGGGTGCCCATCGTTTAGAACGACTAGGCTTTTGGCAAGTATAGCGGCTTCTAACTCCTTACCTCTTCGGTTTGTAGAATCAGGGTCCCAAAGGGGACTCCAGAATTATAGAAGGTGTAGAAAACGAATCAGCGATCTTTATGATTTCTCTGGAGTTAAAATTTTGATGCGGTGGTATGTAGCATGTAATTACCGAAAATTTAAATCCTATGTCGATTTCCACTGCTAGGGTGGCTATGTTGGAGGAAATAGGAATTTGTTTGTGTATAACATATATTTTTTTTTAAAAGCTATACCTTGTTTAGCTGTTTTATTTTGGGGGAGATTATAAAAGTATCCTACGTAGTTATTGGGGGTGTATGCTGATTTATTAGAAAGGAGGTGTGTTGTAGTTGTTAAATAGGCCTTTTAAATTCCATTGAAGAATTCGCATGATCTATTCTGAACTGAGGGTATTTATTTGTGCGGAGGGTGAGTGGGTGGTTGAGTTGTTAAGGTGCGTAATGCAGCGTTTTTGCTGCATTTAAAATGCAACATTTAGCATTTTCGAAGAGCGTTCATGCTATCGCATTTAGAAAATGTACATTTACGCGAGTTCGAAATCGTATGCTTTTGGCAAACAGCCGTGTTCCAGTCGCTTATTTAGATCCGTATCTATTACGATCAATTCAACCCCACCGGAAAGGGAAAAAATAAACTTTAAACCAATAATTTAATACAAAAACTTGAATTGTTTTAACCTTTACCGAAAATTTGTTTGCGTATATATTCATTTGTCGGTGCGTGTTGAGTCCATTTAAGCATTTACTCAAGTGTTAATTGCAGATGTTTACATTAGGGTTAAGTGTAGAGTCACCGCATAAGGGTTAACCGTTTTGACACTTATTTTTCTAATTTGTTATGCACCTGTTCTTGTAATATCATCTTTATTTTTATCAATCGTTATTGCCTCTTACTAGTGACTGCATCGTTTTTCGCTATTAATCGTTCCGGCAGCTACCGCTTAAGTGTATTTAATTAATTTATATATACGAGTATACATATGTACATTGAAATCGCTACTCGAATAGACATTGAATTTACTATACATATTTAATAAAGCACTATATTGAATTTTAAACGCACTTCGTTTCCTTGTGAAATTGGAATAATTTTCATCAGTGAAATTCCGCAACATACTGGTCCTTCGTTCCGGATTCGGTCGCTCCGCGCGCATACATATATATATTTGGTTCCCGTACATATGTACGTACGTGGTACATACGCATAAGCGCGATTGAGTAAAATAATTTGTAAAAAACAAGTAAAATCCGCCGAAAAGCTAAAATAGCGCAATCCGCAAACTTAATATAGTTGAAACCCGCAATTGACTGCAATTAAGATNCATATTTTGTTCCCGTACAAATGTACGTACGTGGTACATACGCATAAGCGCGATTGAGTAAAATAATTTGTAAAAAACAAGTAAAATCCGCCGAAAAGCTAAAATAGCGCAATCCGCAAACTTAATATAGTTGAAACCCGCAATTGACTGCAATTAAGATAAAAGAAACAATCATTGGTGCATTAAATCGTGTGAGCGTTTGCGCATTCGACCTACAGTTAACATTGCGAAAATTCTAGAAGTCCGCCGCGTCCTTCATTTGAACTCTGCAAGTGCTTATATCTTAATCTTGACTTACGAACGGCTCCTCAAAGGCAAACACAAAAATGTCAAATTGCGCTAAAACGCGCGATTCCGCTCTCAATGCCATTAAACGCTATATGGCAAAAAGTGTAGACGATGCATTCACAATGGATGCGGAAAATATTACGAGCTACCTCCAGCTATTGGGTGAACAGTGGGCTCATTTTAACGTTGCCCAAGATGCAATAGAAATTTCTTGTGGTGTTGATAATACTGATATCGAAGAAAACGTGCGTATCCAAGCCGAGACGGCTTTAGCAAACTTTAAGCGCGTACAAAAGTGTCGCACCGAACCGCAAAACAATATTGTGTCAACGCCTGCGTCCGCGACCATTCGTCTACCAAAAAAGGAGCTGCCTACATTCTCCGTTTATTCTACGGAATGGATCGGGTTTTACGACGCTTTTACCTCGCTAGTTGACAGTAACTCTGCACTGTCGGACGTACAAAAGCTGCACCACCTTCGGAGCTTCTTGAAGGGTGACGCGTTAAAAATTATTAGCGGGTTTAAAATAAGTGACGCAAATTACGCTAAAGCTTGGGGGCTGATAAAATCGCGGTATAAAGGCATGCGTGTAATTGTGGAAGGTCATCTTCCCACACTGGCCGATGTCAAAAGAGCTACGAGCGACAATGTCGAGGCAATCAAAGGTGTAATTGATGGGTTTCAGCAGCATATTCGCGAGCTTAAAGCGTTAGGTGGTCCAGTTGAATCTTGGGACGACTGGTTGGTACATGAGGTCGTGAATAAATTGGCATTCGAGACGCGTAAGCAGTGGGAGCTATCACTCATTCGAACAATTACCCACATTGCTAGAGATACGATGTCGGTCGCTATCCATGCTTCCGCCATCAGTAACACCGGCACCAGTCAAGGTCAAAACAGCATCAGCAAGCAAATCGACAAACGTGTTCCATGCGGTACCGGAACAGAATAACGCGTGTGCTTATTGCAAGGGACCTCACAAAATTTATGGTTGTGAAAAGTTTCGTGATCTGGACTTAACCGCAAAATCGAAATTCGTGAAGCAAGCGCGTGTATGTTTAAATTGCCTAAGCTCGGGACACTATAAAGATCGGTGTAACAGTGCTTCCACTTGCCATGTGTGCTACCAACGTCATCACACGCTGTTGCATGATGCCGTACCTTCAACAACCGTTACCGCAACTAGTCATTTTTCCAACAATCCGTCCCATCCGTTCTCTCGAACGCTTTATTAGATTTTGACGTATCATCTAACGCTGCCGCTGACCCCGCGCCGCACGCAAACGATTCACTAGCCGACGACCCTTCATCGAGCGCCGCCGCTGCCTCCGTTTCATCATGCCTCAACTCCAATTTCATACCGCCCATTCCAGTAGAAAAAGTTGTGCTGCTATCCACCGCAGAGGTATGTGATTGGTCCGGCCGTTGGCAACCCGCGCGTTTACTGTTCGACTCCGGGTCGCATGCCTCCTTTGTGACCGAGGCTTGTGTGCAACGCTTGGGACTGCAGCGAACATCATCCGAAGTATACATCACCGGAATTGGGTCAGCGCAAGGAGGCCGAGCTAGAGGTTAGGTATCACTGTCTCCTACTGTTCCGATCAATGCTTCACTGTCAACGCGCTAATTTTGCCTTAAATTACAAGCGATTTACCAACGCAGACTGTAGCTGTTTCAACATGGCCGCATATCCGAGGGTTGTTTCTAGCCGATCCGCAGTTTATGGAGCCTGGGCGTATCGACGTATTGGTTGGCATGGACGTCATGGACCAACTTGTCTGTGCGGAATTCCACAAGGGTCCACCCGGGACTCCCATGACTCAGCGGACGGTCTTTGGATGGACATTGTTTGGAAGCGTGCATGGGGCCGGGCCTTCTGCGCCACGCTTGCAGTCGCTGCACTGTGATGTTCAGCTAGAGCGAGCCTTGACTAGGCTGTGGGAGTTGGAGGAAGCGCCTCAAAAAACACATCTTACATACGAAGAACGTTACTGTGAAGACCACTTCGAGACAACGCACCGAAGAGCACCTACCGGGCGATTCATCGTTGAGTTGCCGTTGAAGCCCGATGTACCGCTAGGGGAATCTCGAAACCTCGCCGTCCAGAATTTACTATGCCTTGAAAGAAGACTCGCTCGCGACAGCGACCTACGTTTGCGCTACAACGAGTTTATGAAAGAACTCATCGACATGAATTATATGCAGATCGCGTTAGAAACCTTGAATCAAACCTACTACATGCCGCATTATCCCGTTATAAAGGAGAGTAGCATTACAACAAAACTGAGGGTTGTTTTCAACGCGTCCGCCAAATCGTCTTTCGGTAATTCGCTGAATGACGCCTTACTTGTCGGCTTTCAACTGCAACACGACTTGTACAAGATTTTGATGCGCTTTAGAACGCACCGCTACGCAGTAACCGCAGATATCGCCAAAATGTATCGTCGAATCTGCGTATCCTCAAAACATGCCGATCTGCAGCGCATCGTTTGGCGCAGCCATCCATCCTTGCCCATCCAAGATTTTCGCATGGTTCCTGTGACGTACGGAGTACCAGCTGCATCTCACTTAACTGTCCGATCGCTGCAATAGACGGCAAAATATTCATCGAATGGTTGTGCTAGAGCCGTTAATGTCATCCTAAAGGACTTTTATATGGATGACCTGCTAAGTGGTGCATCTAGTAAGGAGGAACTTCTGTTGCTGCAGCAAAGAGTGTCTGAAATATTGCGGGAAGGTGGATTTGAACTCCGAAAGTGGGCGTCGAACTGCGTGGAACTAAATGCAGGCATCTCTAATGCAGCAGAAACCATATCGCATTACATCTTCGACGATAAGGATCTAAAACACGGAGGGAGACTAGTTTGATCAAAACAGCATTTTTATCAGACGCAGGCATGCCATTCGATGCGTTGGGACTGCTTGCACCTGCAACTATAAAATCAAAGATGTGGTTCCAAGACATTTGGCGCACCAATGTAGGTTGGGATGACCTCATTCCTGAGTCCATCGCAACGAAATGGTTGGAGCATCGCATAGAATTGCAACAGCTCGCACACTTGAAGGTGGATTGCTGGCTCGGTACGGAAGTATCTGGGTCGTCCACGCAACTGCACGTGTTCGTCGATGCGTCCGAGCGCGCATACGCTGCCGTTCTTTACGCGCGTACCTCACAAAGCGATGGCAGCATTATTGTCGCGTTAATATCGTCGAAGACCAAGGTGGAACCGCTTAAATCGACAACATTATTACGACTAGGGCTTTGCGCCGCGCATCTCGCTGCAAAACTGGTGCGAAACGTGCTACTCAGCTGGTCTGATCTCCGTTACCCGCTGTTCGCGTGGACTGACTCCACCATCACGTTGGCTTGGCTTCAGGCGCATCCCAGCAGATGGATGACTTTTATTGCCAACCGCGTAGCCAACATTCAGGATGTCCTGCCGCCTGAGTGTTGGAACCACGTCCGCTCCGAGCAGAACCCTGCAGATTGCGCTTCAAGGGGTGTAACTCCCACCGAGTTACTACGTCATCAACTGTGGTGGGCTGGTCCTGACTTCCTAAGAAGCACTGACCAATTTTGGAAGCAAAAATCATCGAAGCAGGGTTCGGGCCCATGTGACTAGTTCCAGCGATCGGTAATAACGAAGCACTCGTCGTTTTCCAAACTTCGTCGTATCATTGCGTTACAAAGCGGTTTGGTCCTCCGAGTTGCAACGAGTTGTCTGAAGCTGAAATTCGNAGGCTTTTGTAAAGTCATGGCATCAGACAATGCCACAAACTTTGTTGGGTGAGCCGCTGAAGTCAATCCCAGAACCTGAGGGTCAAGGGTTCTGTGGGGTAATCTTCGTCAGCGATGGCAAGCGATTTCTGCCTGAGACAACATTTCTGGCGCCGATGGAGGGATGAATATTTGGTAAGCCTACAACGAAGCACCAAATGGTTTCGTTCTTCGCGCAACATTGAGGAAGGCGATGTGGTCGCCGTTTTCAGCGAGCCGTCTCCTCCGACGAAGTGGACGCTTGCACGAGTCGTAAAATGCCATCCTGGGGCTGATGGTCATGCGCGCGTAGTTACTTTGAAAACACCGCATGGAGAATTGGTCCGGCCAATAGTTAAGCTGTGCCTTCTTCCAACAAAAGAAGATCTGTTTTGCGCGGAAAACTAACCAACTACTCTTTTATGATAGTGTTTGAATTTTTGAATTTGAAGTCTAACTTTAACGGCATCCTTAAATTTTGTATTGAACATATCAAGGTAGTTCAAGGGCGGCGGTATGTTGAGTCCATTTAAGCATTTACTCAAGTGTTAATTGCAGATGTTTACATAAGGGTTAAGTGTAGAGTCACCGCATAAGGGTTAACCATTTTCACACTTATTTTTCTAATTTGTTATGCACCTGTTCTTGTAATATAATCTTTATTTTTATCAATCGTTATTACCGCTTACTAGTGACTGCATCGTTTTTCGCTATTTTCATCAGTGAATATCCGCAACAGTGCTGTCAATTAAAATTTCGTCGCTTAATTAGGAAACAAAACAAACAGAGTTTATCACAAAGTGATCGAGATTTCTATCAGCATCACATCGAAGTTGAATTTGCGTAACTTTTGTTTATCCAAATAATTTAAAATAATAAATGAAACCTCGATCGGCGATCACTGAAACGCAGCTAGCCACTGTATACACGAAAAAGCATTGGTTGCCACTGTTTCTCATTAAACCATGTTCGAATCGTGGAAATTTTGGAAGATTACAGGGTTGCTTTTAGCATTTAGATTCTTAATGCAAAAATGGAGTTGCATTTAGGTGACGAATTTTGTATAGATAAATGTACATTTAGAGTAGTATTTAGAGCTAAATGCGCTAAATGTGCTTTTACGCGTAAGCAAAAACAGCCCATAAGAAAGTTGGAAATGAGTGGGATCGTTGTGGTGTAATCGAGAGTCATTGGGGTAGAGTTATCGACTGCCGTTGAGGTCGGTAATGAGTTTAATGAGTAAATGTTGGTTGGTGAGTTTGGTGAATTTGTTTCGTTTGGTTTTGGTTCATTGTTCTCGTTTGAGTTGAGAGAAGAAGTAAATGTATGCATTGCAGGTTGATCTATTTTCTTGTTATTTTCATTTTATTTGTTGGCTGAGTTGTTAAATATGTTAGCAAATGAGGGAGCAGAAGAATTAAAAGGTGGTGGAGTTTGCAATTTATGTATGTTTACCGCTTCGCGGTATGAGCATTTGTTGTCTGTTTGAATAATAATTATTTTTTTTATTTGTTCAAATTTCGGACATTCTTTACTAGAAGATGAGTGGTTGCCTGAGCAGTTTACGCAAAGCGTACGCGTGCATGGTGGAGGGTGAAGTGGAAGAGCACATGTATCGCATACAGGGGGCTTGTTATAACGCTTTTTGGTGTGGCCAAGAACTTGGCAGTATTTGCACCTCATGGGTTTAGCGTAGTAAGGTCTTATTTTTGTTTTGTACCACGAGATGTCGATTGTTCCGGTAAATAGTACATGTCGAAGGTAAGAATAACTACCCCGGTCGGAGAAGATTGGCCATTTATATACTTAGGGAATTTGTAAATGGACTTAACACCCTGTTCTCTTAGATTGTCAATTATTTTTCATCAGTAACCTCGTTTAAGCAAGGAGCGTAAATAGTTACTAGAGTTTAGATTTTTGTGTAAATCAATTTTGACACTGCAAACTCTTAATAATTGTTTTGTAGATGTGAAATTTTTGGCGATAATGTTGTTTTTCACAAGCAGGAGTAGGTTTCCATCCCGTAGCTCGCAGATATTTATTATTTCAGAGCTAATGTTTAATAAGGCTTTATGGACAGCGAAGCAGGAATATTTGTTCAGAGGTTTATTCGTGTCTGTAGCACTCACCACTAAATATTTGGGATTGTCTTTTGTTTTTGTTGGGAGATTAGGAGAGATCATATTTTGTCGCTTTGGTTTTTTTTTTCTTAATTTTTTCATCCACTTTTCAGCTGCATAAATAGGGATGCAAACGATGCATCGATGTTTTAACATCGACGTTTTGGTGGACGATACATCGAGTAGAAAAGTGGAAAACATCGACATCGTTTATTCACTCCGTATTATGCCGAACGACCAGTGGCAAGCGGGCGCTTGTCCTCGGAAGCGGGTGCAACCATCATTCAGGATAGAAGCAGGCTTTTGGGGGCTAGATTATCAAAGCTTCTTTTCTGAACTTATTTCAAAATGTTTATTCATATTTAAATAAATAGGATTTACATATTTAAGGGCTGCAATTTAGTTTGGCATCCCTGGAGTTCCGCATAAAAGTAGCTATGGAACGGTAGGGGGAGTTCTCCTGATTGCAAATATATAGTTTTCAGCTGCCGGAGGCTAATAGTTTTTAAGTTATTTGTAGTTAAAGTTTGTAAATTGAACTAACCTTTTCTCTGCAAAAGGTGTTCAGCCCCTTTTCTTCGCAATACAGAAAGAACAGGAAAACGGGTAAGATAAAAAAACTCTTCTCTTTAATGTTATTTTCTTAGATGTGGCAGCACTCTTTTAATGTCAGTGTGAAACCATAGTTGAATCAATGGTTCTGTATTCAGAATGTGCGTGTACATATTATGAGGTGGGTTTTATCGAAGTCTGAGGTAGTTCAGCCGCTCCAGGGTTGGGCGGAGGTCCCACTAACCCCCACTGAATAAAATAAACACAGTAGTTTAATGTAGCGAACACGACCACACACACGCGGCTGTTCGGCAAGAATGCCGGCACCTTGACGCCCAAGAAGAGAGAGGGAGATACGGAGAGGGAGAGAGACTAACTGGTCAGCGGTCGACGTCGTGGTTCGGAGGGCCGAAGTTATCATCTTCGTCAAACAGCCGGGCCACTAACGCTCTCACCGCCCTGGGCCACCGTTACTCCCCGCCACGAGCATCAGACGCCACAGGTAAGGCCAGTCACCGTCACGATCAGTATCGTCGCTCTCATTGGCTGCAATACCCGTGCTGTGGGCGTTTACCATCATCACGCTCGCTACCGCCCTCGCCACTATTTGGGCCACCGTCAACATCACCGCAGGGCCGTCACTACTACAAGGGACTACTACTGCCGTCACGATCAGCATTGCTGCTCTCATTGGCTGCAGTACCCGTGCTGTGGGCGTTTACCATCATCACGCTCGCTACCGCCCTCGCCACTATTTGGGCCACCGTCAACATCACCGCAGGGCCGTCACTACTACAAGGGACTACTACTGCCGTCACGATCAGCATTGCTGCTCTCATTGGCTGCAGTACCCGTGCTGTGGGCGTTTACCATCATCACGCTCGCTACCGCTCTCACTGTCGTCATCATTAATCACTGAACCGTCTCCGCTCTCACTGTTGTCATCATTAATCACCGAACCGTCTCCGCTTTCACTGTCATCATCATTTATCACCAGACCGTCACCGCTCTCACCGTCACCGCCACTTACCACTAGACAGTCTCCGCCCTCTGAACCACGACGCCGACCGCCGACCAGTTAGTCTCTCTCCCTCTCAGTATCTCCCTCTCTCTTCTTGGACGTCAAGGTGCCGGCATTCTGGCCGAACAGCCGCGTGTGTGTGGTTGTGTTCGCTACATTAAACTACTGTGTTTATTTTATTCAGTGGGGGCTAGTGGGACCTCCGCCCAACCCTGGAGCGGCTGAACTACCTCAGCCTTCGATAAAACCCACCCCATAAATGGCGCCCATCTCTGCAGGCGTATGTGCAAAAGCACCAACCCTGTCGAAGCGGGTTCATCGAACACACCACAACCAACCAATAACACACGGAGGAGCGAAAACGACACCGCAACGCTGAACGTTGACTCTCTCGGCTGGATATTCCTACTGAAAAAAGGGAGATTAGTGGAGGAGTGCGGACAACACCAGTTGAAGGAAACACAGTCGCTGAGCTACGGAGAGCTCTAAGCCACTTCATCAGAACCAAGCGAAGTAGAAGATCAACCGAAAATCTCCTAAAAGAACTAGAAATGGAGATCACCGCTGAAGAAGCCAGTTTAGCAAAGCAATCACCCGAAGCAACCCCAGAAATAAAGATGGGCGAATCGTTCCTACACTCCAGAGGAGCACAGCCGATAGCTCACCAGCGAGACAAGATTAGTAACGCTGAAGTAATGAGTACTGTCCGCCGTTGGCATGTACACTATACCGGCGGCGAAGCCCTACATGACTTCTTGGATCGAATTGAGGAACTGGCAGTATGCTACCAAATCCTGCCAGACCAACTCCTCCCAACCCTCCCCGAGATTTTACGCGGTAAAGCGCTCCAGTAGTTCCGCGTCCGGAGGTAACAAATAACCACCTGGGCTAGGTTTCGCGCCGAGGCGGAAAGATTTGTTTCTGCCCAAACGACACATAAACCAATTAGAAGACACCATTCGCCAGTGGAAACAGATGCACAGGGAAAAAGCCAAGGACTACATCCTCGCCCTCCAGACGCTCATCCGGCAGCATCCGACCATGTGCCACGAAAACTAAATAGAACGTCTTTATGACGGCCTGAGAGTCTAGTACCGACTCTTCATCAAAAGAAGCGAATTCCAAACCATCGAGGAGCTCATGGAGCTCACCGATGAGTACGAGCTGCTCAAGAACGAAGAATCCAGACAGAACAGACAGGCGGCACACAGCTTTTCAACCATAGATAGTCGGTACGACGCTATAAACACCTGCGGCCAAGATGGAATTTTCTCCAGGAATGGCCCAGGCCCGAAATCAACGTCAGCAGCTCCAAACACCATAGCATCACCCGTTGCCCACGCTACTGCGTTGCAACCTGAAAGGCGAGACGTCGACGGTCGCTTTTACATCAACGTCATCATCGAAGGCTTGCGCATACGGGCACTGGTGGACACAGGAGCCACGATAACGTATATCGACGACAGCATCTGGACGGGCTCAACGGGTAAAACTTTACCGAGGCATTACCTTAGGTAGTGTAGGCCCTCGGGCCCAAACTCCTGAATACGGCACCTTTCTTTTTGTCCGCCGAAGTGGGAGGGGGACTGTAACGTAGCTCCCCTATGCTACACTAACAGACATATGTACATACGTACATATCTACGCCACACGCAGCATCTTCATTATACCCATACACCTATACGTACGTACAGTCAAAGCAAAGCACGCAAAACTACACAGCAACTGAAAGCACTCGTGCACGCCAACACTGCACGAGAATTCGCTGCGTAAGCATGCCAAAGAATTGCGATCTTCGTTCGCTTCTCAACCTGCTTATTCAACAACCGACTTAATTGGTTAACGCTAACTCAGCCTGCACCAGCTTCCGTAGGTAAGCACGGAGCGCATCGGGAGGCTTAGGCCATAAAACCCCGAGCGCCCCTGGCTCTTCCTACGGGAAAGGCCGAGAGGTTGAAGGGGCCTGTAAAAGGGGGAATACCCCTTGCACAGACCCCAAACCCATCATTTTGCAAACGGTCTCAGTGGACAGGAGACAAAATCTCCTGCCCACTTAGAATACCGCGTGGCGAGCAGGCACTGTGCCGAGGCGGGTAAACACGCCCCACAATGCCAAGCAGCTACGATTTAATACATTAGAGGGGGTAATGGGCTGCCTTGCCGCCCTGGGGCCATACTAACCAGCTTCCGTAGCTTTTGCAGGTTACCGTTCGGACCGCCAACACTATCTGCCGCCCCTGGGCCGAAGTCACGACCGAGAACCGCTACCAGCTAGGACCGTTAACCGTGTCATCAGCATCCAGGGCCGCTGTCACCGCCATTACTTACTAGGGCCGAGTACGATCTTCGCGTTCACCGGGCCGCCGAAATCACTGCCGACCCTAGGCCGAAGCCGATGCCAAGCGCCGCCACCTTCCAGGACCGCGGTCATCCAGGGCCACCATCGCCACTATTAGGGCCGAGCTATCACCTTCGTCATCATCGGGGCCGCCGACGCCAGTTGCCGCCCCTAGGCCAAACCGCCACCGAGGACCGCTACTTGCTGGCTGTAAGGGCCGCTACAATCCTCGTCATCCAGGGCCGCCGTTACTAATCAGGGCCGAAGTTATCATCTTCGTCAAACAGCCGGGTCGCTACCGCCCTCGCCACTATTTGGGCCACGGTCAACGTCACCGCAGGGCCGTCAGTACTACTACTGCCGTCATGATCGGCATCTCCGCTCTCATTGGCTACAGTACCCGTGCTGTGGGCCTTCGATAAAACCCACCTCATAATATATAAGTGCGTGATAATTTTAAAAACATACTAAATTAACTAGAAATACATTATAAATGTAAAAAATATGTTTATATTTCATTGTGCGGGGTTTTATTGAAACTATTTTGCCGAAGTGTGTACGTAAGTATAGTGTTTATTGTGTGAAGTAGCGCAGAGGGGTTAGTTCAATTTACAAACTTTAACAACACGTATTATTTGCAAATAGCAATTTGTAAAATGGTAAACTTTGCCGTATAAACGCTGAGTTAATTTTTTATTTGCAAATAACTAAATCACGCAAATAAGTATTGATTAGTGGTACTATTTGCAAATAAGCGCAAGACGCCGCCATTCTTAGGTTTATTTTCTTTTTCGATGGTCATCTTATTGCGTTTTTATAATCAAGACGTTGCGATTTTTAACTTTGTTTTCTTTTTCGATGGTCATATAATTGCCTTTTTATAATCAGGCAATATTAAAAAAGAATTTTTCACCATCGAATAAACAGTGAGTAAGGTATTTGCAAATTATTTTTATTTGCAAATAGCTTACGTATAAACGTAGTATTAGTCTCATATGGAAGAAAATGTCTGACATCGTAAAAAAAGATTGCCAACAGTCAACGGTAACTCCCAGCTACTTTAAACTTGCACTTCATAATATAAAATTGAATGAAGTACAAAACTGCATACTCAAAAGATTTCACAAAAATTTGAATAAAAATCTCCAAATTTGTATGAAAGTTTGCTGAATTTTCTTTAATGTTGCGCAAAGATTTAAACTTGGATTTATACAGTTTTCGTTAGAGAATAAAAATTAAAAAATAATAAAA
This sequence comes from Rhagoletis zephyria, assembly GCF_001687245.7. Classification (NCBI taxonomy): domain Eukaryota; kingdom Metazoa; phylum Arthropoda; class Insecta; order Diptera; family Tephritidae; genus Rhagoletis; species Rhagoletis zephyria. The sequence continues at coordinate 21,908 of NW_016162789.1, read as the reverse complement.
TAAATAGCCAAATCTTATCCAATTTGTAAGTTTCGTAGTTATGATAAGCACTACATATTTAAGAAAATCTCTTGTTTTAATTAACAAAGTTATTGCTTCTATTCATTATAACATTGTTATTGCTGATTTCGACATTCTGTTTCAAGATTTTGTATAGAAAATATTTTTTCAAACTTTGCCTAGGAAGGGAAGCTGATGGCTCAAGACAGTTTAAACACTTTTTCAAAACTTATGAAGGCAAATTCGAAAAGGTCAAAACAAAAAAAGAAAAAAAAAGTTTCCCGCTGTGAATTTTCAGAGCTACATATATTTAGTATTCATCACAAAACTGTACTAAAAAGTTTTAAATAGGAGGAAAGTATATTGTGAACAAAATTGTATCAAAAAGGTACAATTGTACCAAAAACGCCAACACTGTTACAAGCCGTGCACGAAAGGGTTGTTTAACGCAACTATAAATATTGCCACACACCACAAGCCCTTTATGTGCTTAAAAGTAGGAATGTTCGATATTCAAGAAAGTATCGATATCTTTAATCGATTTAATTCATTGCATGCAAAATCGATATGGCGATATATCGGGCTGAACAATATCGATATCGGAAAAATCGATGTTGAAAATCCTACTCCCAATTGAATAGAATATTAGACCTGCCTGTCAACTCACTTAACTGTGTTATTTCCATCTTGTATATTTACTGAGGATTAAAACGGCATGCCGGTCGACTCAAGCGGTTTGCCAAACTTAGGGCCGGTTGCTCAAAGCCTGGTTGACACTAATCCGTTAAACATCGTTATCGACGTTACCGACACCATGTTATTTGAATGGAGTCGAAAACGTCTTGTATTTGTCATGTCTTAGTATTGTCATGATAGTATTGTCCGGTGCGAACAATAAGTTATCACCGACGAGATCGTGTGAACTCAATCGATAGCTTTCGTATCCTTGTGCTGGTGTGTATTAAGTAAATTTTTTTTAATGGATAATATTGCAACTGCAGATATTCGAGTGTTATTTTAAATAAACATACATATTTACTTATCGCATACAAATTTAAATGTTAAAAATATTGTTCGGGAGTTCATATTTATACTGATTGAGAGATTGCTGGGTATACGGGCTAAGGAAAATTTACTAAAAATAACGTTTTTGTGTTTAATTACTATTCGTAACATTAAAACACGTCGTTGTAATTCTTCTTTATAAAATAAAAATATAAAAACAATACCTAGAAGCCTATACTCCGAATATTTACAATTATTGATCTCATTTATTTGCTTACCAACCAACAAGGATATGCTTATTTGTTTTTTCGTGGTTATTATAAATATGTATTATTTGCAATGATTCCATTTTTTTCTTATAAAAGTTGATTACATGCAGGTACAAATAAAGTTGCCATGTTCCACTAGCTAGTCCGAGATTTATTGACCGATTGTTATCGAACTTTAAACGCAACTGGCAATTCGTTGCCAAAGTCTGCGAAAGGCAATCATCGAGATGTTTTAACAACCGCTGGCTAGCAGCGATGCCGAGATGATTTGGTTGATTTTTAGCGAATATGTTATTTCAGCTTAAGCACGACTATTTTCGAGTGGCAATTCGTCTACGTGAGAAAACATCGAGAACAATCGAGAGAATCGACTAAAACATCTCGGACTCGCCCATCACTACCTGCAGCGGAAATCGTGCAAACCATTTCCTAGTATGAAAGAGACATCTACGATGCGTTGATGGGCGCTGTGGAGAGACGTTATGGTAGCGAGTACAGGATACAGATTTACCAGATGGAGAATGGCTACCAAAAAGCGAATGAGTCTCTAGAGGAATACGCCTCCGAGATTGAGAGATTGCCTCGTTTGGCAAATGGAGACGCATCTGGAGAGCACCTCGAAAGGATTAAAATTCAGAGATTCATCAGCGAAATGCGGGTCATGTATACCAAGCGAGACACGTATGCGAATCCAAAGCCAACATATGCTGAAACTGTCTCGTATGATAAGACTCGTGAAATGGCGGCAGTCCTAAGTAGACCAGCCTCATCGAGTAGAAGTGGAGACACCTGACGTGATGAACGAGATCCTGAAAATACTCAAGTCGATGGCAGGGAAAAATACTGCTGGTGTAACCTAGAGAAAGGATGGTGCTGGAAAAGGCTTTAGTTTCGGAAAACCAGGCCACTGCGCACACGAATATAAGACGGGACCAACAGGTCTAACAGTACAGCAGAACGTAAACGCAGGGCTGAAGAAGACGAGCCCAACTCCAATCAGTCTTTAACCTAAAACGAGCCAGCAGGAAGGGGCGCGCGCTAGCTCCCGCAATTGAATGTCCCATAATCTCCGTTAGACTTCCTAAAAAACTGCGTCCGCAACCAAGATGAACTTTGGGCCAACGCAAGACTAGAAGTTGTTCCACTCTGAGGTGCCATCCCGTACGACAGTGCGAGTGTGGATCCCGCCCCCCCTCGTGGAGGACGAGACCTCACTGACACTTATAAAATGTCAGAATGTGGATGTCATCCCTGATGACTGGACGACTGTCCGGGGCCGCGCTCGCGACAAAGGTAACGGCAAGGACCTGTGGATCAAGATCAGTTCACAATCCCTGCAGATCTTGCGTCGCAAAGCCGGTCAGATAAGATACGGCATTGGTCACCTTAGGGTCCTAGCCTAAAAGTGGTGCAGATTAATCTGCATCGCTGCAGGGCAGCATCGGAGGATCTGATGCTCTTCATGGGTGAGGAAGATGTACGGTGTCCCAGGAAATGAGGAAGCAGACGAATGTGCTAGAAAGGGATCTGGAATGGGGCTTTGGGAAGCGATCCAGATCGTGAAACCGCCCCTGCGATTTCTGTTTTCGGAGGTCGAGAGAGTGACCAAGGCAGCCACCAACAGCAGGTGGGAAAATCTGCACACCTGCATGGTATCGGGATCGTTCTGGCCACGGCTCGACGAACGAAGAACAATGAGTTTATTAAGGCTGTCAAAGCCAAACGTTAAGCTTCTCACAGGAATACTAACGGGACACTGGACCATTGGCCACATGGCCGCCAGGTTCGGAGTACTGCATAACGATTTCTGTAGAAGCTGTAGAGATGAGGAGGAGGTAAAATCCGTCCAGCACTTCCTATTTGAATGTCCAGCACTCCGAAGAAAACGCCTCTAATTTCTTGGGGACCATTTCTTCGAGAGCCTGGATACCTTAGGGAAAGCTCCACTGGAGGGACTGCTCGGATTCGCCAGGGAATCGAAATGGTTCAAAGACATGTAGGGATAGGTATGGGGAAACATCCCTGGGCATCGCAATGGGACTTTGTGGCCTCCGAGTGAACTCTTCTCAGAACCGTCCACTTAACCTAACCTAACGTTTAACATCAAAGCCGACGGACGTGTTTTTTGATCGCTCGTCGAAAAGTGTTAAAAGATACATATTAGTGAGAGTTCATACATACATATTGGTACAAATGTTTAAAATTTTTAAAAAATTTTGCGAAAGTGATGTATACAAATAAACACTATTAATATTATTAAAATAAATATACGCAACCAAAAGAACATACGTACACAAAATTCTACCAACGTTCGCTGTTATAAACAAACAAAAAGTAGCGGTGAGTGGGAGAATGACGGAGTGTGGAAGACGCCGAAAAGGCATCCGAGGAGAAACCGGTGTGAGCTGTGCTGGTGTGTGTGGGAGATTGTACCACTAAACAATTGCGTGTGAACAAATAGATGATTACTGTTTGCAAGGGTTGGCAAATTGTAAGTTTTTGCGCTTCATGTGTGATGACTGCATGACTTACGTTTCTAATGTGGATGAAGCTCTCAAACAAATGATGAGCATAGCTGAGACTAATAAAATTAATATAATAGAGCAAAAAAGCGACATCGAAAAGATGCTAAACGAACATAATAAAGAAATAAGAGGTTTGATGGTCTTGTGTCCTTTGTGCCGTCACCTTACCGCCCGCTACTACACTACACAGTTTAATTTTTAGTGCACTGCTTACCCCAATGAACTCCAGCTGTTGTCGTTACCAGGAGTCCGCTTGTACCAAATGGCTGGTCGAATCCGCGCAGTAGTTCCACGCCGGGTGCTCCGGTATACGCGGCACCCCTAATATGCTGGTAGTTGCGCGTGGCCGCTAGATATTCGGCCGGACGTAATATTTAGAATTTAGAAATTACACTCGCGAAAACTACATTCGCTTAAACAATGTTAATTAAAAACAACTTTGATTTAATTTTTACTATTTAATTTGATTTTTATTGCCGTACTAAATTTCTTGCAACCTCACAGTTAAAGTGTCTATATCAGAATAAATTGAACGTTCGGTTTTTCATTCGTATTATGTACCTGTGGAACGTATGTTCCGACGGCTGACGGACATTACGACGGCTGAATAGCGCTGCCGTATTGTTAGCGATGCCATTACATCACCCTCCTTGAGAAAAGGTTTTTGCAAGGTGATCAGGCCTGCAAGAATCATTCGATTCAAGGGGCAATGAAGAATTGATAGGGAGGAACGAGATACTTATTATTAATACTGTAAGTTTGTTTCCTTCCCCTTTTAGCTCGTTCGTCCATATCAACTTTCAGCTATATTACCGAGTTCAAACGTTCTATTGAATAACTACCACAATAATTCTTCTACTTATATTATAAAATACATAAAGATAAATTTAGGCGGTTTCTTTTTTTTTTTGTTTTCTCTTATTTACTAATCGTATGAAATATATGGATGCATAAATTTGTATTTTTATCTCTATTTGTACAAAATTAATATTATTTTTTCGCATTTTACAATTTTTATTTATTACTGTGACTAATTAGTAAGCTTATATTCGTTTGTTTGAGCTTATATTCGTTTGTTTGAGTTTAATTGAATTAGTAGAGGTGATTGGTAATTTTCTTTATATATTCTCCAATTAAATACAAAATATATATACTTGTATAAGGTTTATTACGCCAAAATTTTATTTAATGGTATATCTTCAAATATATTAAGCTTTTGGAAATTACTCATTTACAAAAAGTAAAAAAATCAAACTAGATTTCCAGTATAATTCATGAGTCTGGCATGTTTATACACATGTACATATTTTGATCGGCCGCTGTGGTGTAGTGGTAAGCAGTGCGCGCTTCCACTCCACAATGCCTGGGTTCAAACCCTGGTCAAAGCAACATCGCAAAAATATAGAAAAAAGGTTTTTTCTTAACAGCGGTCGTCCCTCGGCAGGCAATGGCAAACCTCCGAGTGTATTTCTGCCATGAAAAACAGCTTCTCATAAAAATACAATCGCCGTTCGGAGTCGGCGTAAAACTGTAGGTCCCTCCGCTTTGTGTGACAACATCAAGGCGCACGCCACAAATCGGAGGAGGAGCTCGGCCAAACACTAACATATGTGTAAGCGCCAATCTATTATTATTATTATTACATATTTTGATTAATTCTACAGCTTTATTTCTAACCATACTAATGGTTTGTATTTATATATTGTGTGACGTGACTGATTCGTTTTTGGTCAAAAATTGGGGCTTACTAGTATTTTAAAATAAATTCATTAAAAAGTAATTTATGTATGTGACTTTTTGAATGCGGTTTTTGTGAACCGTTTTTAATTTATTTTTGGTTTTGTCGAAAACCGTAACATTTGCACCATCTACTTTCTGTACAACATAAAGACCTAGGTAAATATTGCTATGTTTATCTCTAGGTTCCTTTTGTATTAAAACCGTATCTTTTTCTTCAATTAGTACAGGACGTGCATTTTTATCAAATGACTCCTTCGATTGAATTTTATGTTTTGTTACGAGTTCTTTAGCGAGTGCATGAGATCTTTGCAAACGATACTTTACTTCTTTTGCATAATTGTCAACGTTGTAAATTGGATCAGTTTAAATTTTTTGTACTTCGTTTGGTAAAACAGCGTTTTTACCAAAAATCAGTTCAAGTGGAGTTAATTTATTATCAAAAACTGTGTTTGAGGTTGTGTTATGCATAAAAGTAAAATATTTTAAATGTGTATCCCAGTCGGAATATGATTCGTTTAAAAATGCTCGTAAGTACTTATTAAATACTCTATGATTTCGTTCTATTGTACTTACAGTTTCGTGATGGTGTGCTGTCGAAATTTCATGTTTAATTTTTAAAAGTTTGGTTAATTCAGCAAAAAGTTCGTTTTTATATTCAGTCCCTAAATCGGATTTTATAGAGCGCATAATGCCATATATTAAAATGAAACTTTCAAAAATTGCTGATGCAACAGTTTTAGCACTTTTATCTGGTATTGGAACAGTAACTAAATATTTTGAGAGATCGCAAATAATGGTAACTTCGAACTTATTACCATATTTCGATTCTGGTAAAGGTCCTATTGTATCGATAACAACAATATCAAACGGTTTATTCAGTGTTGGGGTTAGTACAAGTTTTTCTTTGACTTTCGGTTTTACTTTGTTTAAAAGACATTTTTGACAATTTTTAACATATTTTGCGACACCAGTAATATTTTGTTCTAAGTTTCGCATAAAGTGACCTCCTGATATTGGGTCGTCGTGATAAATGGTCATTAGTTTTAGTTTTTTGTCATTTTCAGTCACAGTCTCGACTGGATCTGTCAATATAATATGTAATGTCTTTAAAATTTGATTTCCGCGATTTTTTAAACTAGCAATTGTGAATTGACGGAAAAATTCATCGTCTTTTGGCCATTCAATCTCCTTAATTTTGCTTTTTCTGGCTTCAATTTCAAGCCTCGAAAGTAAATCATCGAAACTCATTATTTCGTTAGCAAAGGCAAAATTAAGTATCTCGAGTTTTTTATGTTTCATATGTGCACAAATTCGTAAATTTTTTATTTTATCATCTTTATCATAAGTAATTTCTGATCTAATACGCGGTATCTTTTTTGAAAAGTTGTAAGAAAATTTATCATAAACATTTAATGTCTCCTGTTTTTCATCTTCGTTATTATCTGTATTTTGTATCATTTTGTTATTTTCTCGTCTAGTCATTGATCTCGTCTGTACCGCCAAAATACTTTTTGTTGATTCCCTTATTTCGTCTAGCGTTATACGTGAGAGTGCGTCTGCGCCAACATTTAATTTCTATCGTTATACGTGAGAGTGCGTCTGCGCCAACATTTAATTTCCCTTTAATATTCTCAATAGTAAAATTGTACTCTGCTAGTTCTAAACTTATTCTTGAAAGTTTTTAAGAGGAGTCTTTCATATTGAATCGGTATACTAATGGTCTTTGGTCTGATTTTACTAAGAAATGCGTTCCATAACAGTATGGTCGAAATTGTTTAATGGCAAAGTATATAGCTAAAAGTTCTAATTAAATAGTTGCTTTTTTCTGTTCTGCATTGTTAAATGCCTTCGAAGCAAAACATATTGGTAAATCGCAACCTTGCTGTTCTTGGCTAAGTATAGCGCCACAGCCTGTTTTTGAAGCATCAACTGTAATAATAAATTGCTTTGTAAAGTCTGGATATTGTAGCAGTTTCGGTGACATTAAGGCTGATCGCAACGCTTGAAAAGCTTCATCACATTTCTCATCCCAAACAAATTCTACTCTTTTCCTACTTAATTTGTTCAAAGGTGCTGCCAGAGTTGCAAAATTGGGGATAAACCTTCGGTAATAATTTGCAAATGCGACAAAACGTCGTACTGCATCTTTGTCAGTAGGTTTAGTATACTTTTTAATTGCAACTATTTTTGAATCGTCTGGCAGCAGACCTTTTACTGAGCATTTGTGCCCTAAAAACGTTACTTCGGGCCTGAGAAAATTACATTTTTTTGGGTTTAATTTTAAGTTGAAACTTCGATAAGTTTGGAAAACTTTCGCTAAATTTTTAATGTGATGTGCTTCGCTGCAGCCTATAAAACAATTATGTCATCTACATATAAAAATGCTACGTTGGGGGGAATACCAGAAAAAGCTATACTCATCATTCGCGAGAATGAGTTGGGTGCTATACTTAAACCGAATGGCAATACTTTCCATCGATATGCTCCACGGTCTGTGCTAAAAGAAGTTATATCACGTGAATC
>NW_016162789.1:0-12903 GCF_001687245.7 Rhagoletis zephyria | reverse complement strand
GTGAAACAATTTGTTATTTTCTAAGTTTGCGAATAAAACTTCACACTTAAATTTAAGTCATTGATTACAAACATTTTATGAAGAAAGTCCCCGTTACGGCCTTCTTTAGAAAAAAAATATTTGTTTAAAATAAAAATAATCGAAATCGGCCCAATTTTATATAACCCTGCCTCCACGATAACGCTAGTAGCCATTTCTAACAGATTTTGGGTCGCTTAGTCAAAAATGGAAACATATATATTTGAATTTCAAGAGAACAAAGAAATAGAAAAATCGGCTAAAAACGGCTAATTTTTTTTACAAAACGGCTAACAAATCGGCTTCCGGCTAAACCGAAATTTCTCCGGCTGTTTGCTATTGCAACCGGCTAAATCTAGCCGGAAAACGGCTAAAATGGCAGCACTGCTTACGCAGCACAAATTATTGTACAATAACACAAGCATGAGCAAAATATCAAAATAATTTTTATTTTAGCGCAATAACTATGCAATTTAGTACAAACTACACCATACATCACACAAACGTCCGTCGCAAGCCCTATATTGCGCAATGTTTTTGTGTGGTTTAGGGGTCCTATAATAGTGGCGTGTGCACGGAAAGTCCGGGTTGTGTTTCCCTTATAATAGTTACCAAATCAACTTATAAATATGTATATATAAATTGTGAGACTTTAAATGACAAGAAAAAAAAATATTTGCCTTTAGACTAGTAATACTCTTAATAGTTTTCAATAATTCATTTCTGCCAGCCGAAAGTATCAAAATATGGCATTTGGAAACAAAACAGTATCAGATATTACAATTTAGCAAAAAAGTATTACAAAATATACAATTGTATCAAAACGGCAACGCTGCTCGTGATGCAAAACGAAGTTAGTTAACATCTTGTCGTCATGGCGACGATGGAATTAACAGCGTCAGCAGAGTGAAAATACTGCTAAAGTAACAGAGGCAGCGCCGCTTGTGATACCCTTGCTTGCCTCACCGCTCGTGGCCTAAATTCAAATTGGTTCGATAGCCGACATGCGTCTTCTGTATACTGTTTATTCTGTGGTTAAAGTCATCGTTTACTACATGTAAAGTATGTTTAATGCAAAAATCAGTAAAAGTCAAGTTTACGGTAATCGTACCTAAAGTGGAAACAGTATTGGAAGTGACACCGGTTATGTTAATTATATCGTTATTATTTATAGAAAAATTTTTATCGATGCTAGAATTTTTTATTAGAGAAATGTCGGCTTACGTGTCGGCTAAAAACGTACAAAATTTGTTTGAACCATTAATTTTCAATTCGATAAAGTCAGAATAATTCAAATTTAAGCAATAAATGCCTTTTGTCGTAAAAGATTCATCTAATTGTCCAATTCATCCGCCCTCAGTGTTCGCTCCTGAGGGGCGTGGGCGTTTAAAGCGCGCACATTAGCATTATTGCGTGAATTTGCACGTCTATTACTGTTAGTGTTGTTATTGTTTCGATTGTTGTTATTTGAAGACCTATTACTATTGTTGAAATTATTGCCGTTATGCCTTGGACCGTTATTATTGTACCTACCCTTATTAACATTATTATTGTACCTATTGAAATTAGAGTTGTTTTGTCTAAAATTATTATTGTTGTACCTATTAAAATTGTGACCCCTATAGCTCTTTCACTTGATTATTTTGTTCGACTATCATTTTTGCCACTACGTCTTTTGAATCACTGAAGGTAGTTGACGATAAAATTGATTTGACCAAATTTGACCGAGTTTGAAGTCTACAAACGTTAACTGTTTCCTCGACTGCCATTTCATGGGCTTTAGATTGTGTCATACCTTCAATGATCAAAGAACGCTCTAATGCATCCGAAAGCTCCTTGACGCGCTTAGCAAATTCCGTCAACGCTTCTTTGATTTGTCGAACTGAATTAACTTCAGTTGGAATTGCTTCGCGTGTCTTGCCTTCGAGCTTTGATTTCAAAAATGATATAAAAGTTGTATTTAAATTTTCGTCTGCAATATCTTCAATTAAGTTAATTTTGTCTATAAACGATTCAAGTGCTAGCGGGTCTCCATTGTAATTTTCCCTAATGATTGAGGCACAAAGACTAATAAAGGATTTCTTCTGTTCAGGGGTAGCCATGTCTAAAAATTCTTGAAAATTTGTCGAAATATTTGGCGAACTGGTAGCTGTTGACGGCTCGTCGGATACAGTTAGCAGACCTTTAAATGATGGAAGTGAAGTACTTCTTTTAAGACTGAATTGTACCGAAGCTTCTGACTTGGCGTCACTAAACTCTTCTTCTGACTCAGAGTCAGCTAGGTCTGATTGACAAATTAGCGATTAGCTATCAGGTGGAATCCTAACGCGACAATTCAGTTTATTAAAGCACTTTGCTAACTGTTCCTTGCAACGGGCTAATTTAACTTGAACTTCCTTGAGATAACAGGTATGGGCCGAACTATTACCAATAACTAGTAATAAAATATTATTGTACGCTGTGATAAGCGAATATTTATATTCGTTAAATTTTTTCGCATTCGTAGACAACGGTCTACTTTGTAAAATGCGCTTAGTAATCTTATCAAAATCTGCTTTAGATGCTTTAAATTGTATATCGACTTCGCTCATAACCGGCTAATCTCAAAGAAGTGGAAGTGTATGTTTTTCTCAGTAGGTCATCGGGTGAAAATTTGCATGCAAAAATATGGTCGTTTTCATGCAGAGGGAATATTGGGTTGTATTCACATGCAAGCCAAAAGAGTTCAAGTTGTATTTAAATGTTACAATGCATATATTTAAGGAAAAGTTTCAATTTTGGTAATATAGGCATGTATTGTCACATTTACATAGGAATATGGTATAAATGTCGGTTATATTAAAATGTATTTAGGTTTCGATTACTTTAGTAAATCGTATTTTGGAAAAAGTAGGAAAAAAAATATTTTCAATTCAATGAGTCACTCCCGTCACTTAAAGTCTAATAGGTAACAATTTTAAGTTTGAATGTGATTGATATAAGAACGTCCCTTATAGTTTAATATGAGTTAGTATGAAAAATGGATATAATAATGAATTAATTGGTTGTATGAAAAAGGTCCCTTATAGTCTAATAAAAGTATGAATTTTGAAAAAGAATTATGGTGGTTCACTTATAGTATAATAAAAGTATGAATTTTGAAAAAGAATTATGGTGGTTCACTTATAGTATAATAAAAGTACGAATTTTGAAAAAGAATTGTGGTGGTTCACTTTTTTCAACGAATTATTAATTGAAAATCTGAGTTGCAGAGGTCATTTTGATTTAATGACATTTTAAAAGTAGAAACGCGCCCTAAATTTAGCTTTAGCTCCCTTTTTTCGAACATGAGGCCGCTTAACACAAGTGTTTAATATTATTTAATGCATGAGAAAAACCCGTTTTCAAAATTCATTTCTTTCACTTTACATTTGTTTTTCTTGTTGTTTTGTTTGAAAAATATATTAATTTTTCGGATAGTAGTTAATTTCTTTATAATCAGCTTGCAGTAACTTTTTTTGTTTAATTTTTTTCCACAAATTGAATTCATTTAAAAAATTTGTTTTCTAAGTGAGGCTATTTGTCTAGCGCAAAGAAATGCTTAAGAAAATTTTCTTTTTCTTGTTTTTAGTTTAAAGAAATTTTAAATAATGGTTGAAATCAAATTTTGTATTTAAATATAAATGTGGAGGGGAAAAAAATATATATATATACGCCTGATTGAGTCACCCGAACTGCCCGACTCCCTCGATGCAGTCTGTACAAAAAGTCGCCGCAGTCTTTGGTTCGTGTTTCCCGTTTGTGTATAGTTGCTGGTGTGGTGGTAATCCGTTATCGCATAGCGTGGGTTTATGGCGGTGCTGTATCGCTTATGCGTACATATACGGGTTTGTGCTGCTGCTGCTGTTGTTGTTGATGGCAGCAGGGCTCTCGGTTATACCCTACGCAGTTTGTAAAAATGCAGCGTGCCGTTTTACGTGCCGTTATATGTGGCGTTATGCGAGTTATTTCGTACTGCTGCCGTTGGTGATGGCAGGGCTCTCCGTTATGTACAAAAATGCACGGGACGAAAAGGCAGCGCGGATTTGTTTGCGGCGCTATACGGGCGACGTTGTACAGCACCCCGTTATTGCCTACCGCAAAGAAACTCTGCTCGCCACCACCACCGACACTGTATCGCGCCCGAAGCCCACTAGACACGCCTGACGTCCAGGGTGTCAAAAAAATTTTGCCTCATGCTCACCGTCACGGTCGCCATCTCGTGCCCTTTGTGCCGCCACCTTACCGCCCGCTACCACACCACACAGTTTAATTTTTAGTGCACTGCTTACCCCAGTGAACTCCAGCTGTTGTCGTTACCAGGAGTCCGCTGGTACCAAATGGCTGGTCGAATCCGCGCAGTAGTTCCACGCCGGGTGCTCCGGTATACGCGGCACCCCTAATATGCTGGTAGTTGCGCGTGGCCGCTAGATATTCGGCCGGACGTAATATTTAGAATTTAGAAATTACACTCGCGAAAACTACATTCGCTTAAACAATGTTAATTAAAAACAACTTTGATTTAATTTTTACTATTTAATTGTATTTTTATTGCCGTTCTAAATTTCTTGCAACCTCACAGTTAAAGTATCTATATCAGAATGAATTGAACGTTCGGTTTTTCATTCATATTATGTACCTGTGGAACGTATGTTCCGACAGGGCTACCAACATTACGACGGCTGAATAGCGCTGCCGTATTGTTAGCGATGCCATTACAATGGATAACATCAAAAAAACTAACCAAGAGAAATTAGAACTAATAAAGAGGGTAGAACGTCTGTGTAAGACCAACAAAGATCAAATATCAAGAGTAGGTGCATCAACTACTGAGATATGCAAGCAAAAAGATGACATTATTGCGGAAGTTAAGAAAGCTGCATGTCAGAGTAAAGAGAACTTACAGCGTAGTGTGGGTGCATCGTATGCTAATGCAGTAAAAGGTGTACCTCCAATAATAATTAAGCCAAAAAATAAGCAAGCGGCTGAGAAAACTAGGGTGGATCTTAATAAAATCGATGCCACTAATATGAAAATTGACAAAGTGTCTAATAAGGAGAATGGGGCGGTTGTAATAAATGCCAACAGTGTTACTGAGAAAGAGAAAATTAAATCTACTCTAGCTAATAATCTTAATAAGGAACAATATGAGATCTCTGAACCTAATATGAACAGGCCAAAAATACTGATAACCCGTATAAACGCTGCATACACTGAAACAGAGGTCATAAGCAAAATAAAATCACAAAATATGTACTTGGCTGATGCAAACTTAAAATGTTTAAAAGTTTTTAAACCAAAAAGAAATAGCGTGACTTCAACATCATTTAATGCATTAATCGAGGTAGAGCATAAAGTCTTTGTGCAGGTCCTAGAATCTAAGAGATTGAATATTGGATGGGATCGCTGCCCAGTTTATGACGGACAGATAGTGAAGAGTTCTTGGGTTTCAATCATAGTGCTAATAATTGCAAAAACAAACTACGATGCTGTAAATGCATGAGTGAACACAAACCCGAAAACTGCACTGAAAGAATTACGAACCCAGTGTGTGGCAATTGCTGCGATGCTAAGATTTAGGGCAGAGGTGGGCACTCACACTATCACACACATGCGCTTGTGTGCGAAGCAGCGAAGTTTGGTTCACCAGCCAGTGCTCGGACTTTACCACATTTGTGGAATAGATAACACTTTTTTTTGCTAAATTACATTTCTACTAGTTCTACCACCTTAAGTTAAAAAACTTTCAGATCTTGAAACTTCTTTTTTTTTTAATTTGTTCATTAATGAATGGGCATTTTCTACAACAAAAAACAACATTGCTTGCTGCGACGTGGCAACATTTAAGGCCCGTTTACATACAACTTTGGCGTTGCGTTGGCGTTGGCGTCGCTTCGACAGCTGACTATGAATACATGCATTTATATGAAAGTCTCGACATAACCAAAGTTGGGCAACGCCAACGCCAACACAACGCAGAAAGATGGCCAACTCTCAACTTTTTGCGCGCGTTGACAAACAGCTGATACACAATTTTCATTGAGCGTGGGTGAACAACATTTTTCCAGCTTTTGTAAAAATTTGGCTGAAATCAATTAGAATTAAAGATATACCCCAAAAAAAACATTGCGGATTAAATTTAAAACAAGGTAAGTAAAAATTCTAAAATGCAATCCACGTTGGAGTAGTAGTGCACTTGGGCGGGACCTGCGCAAAACTCATCTAAAAGATGATCATCATCGACGCCAATAGTTGCTTCACGATTTGCAGATTTTTACAGGAAGCTGTTCCAGGTGACCACCTTTCATAAGGTTTATTTATGGAGAAAACAGCTTTTCCTGCAGATCTAGAACGCAACTAATAACAATAATTCGAAAGCGGAAATAAAAACACTTCCACTTTGCGTACCTTCTTTTGATGAATTTCACGCAAAGGCCGCCTATGCAGAGATGCATCCGCCCCTCTTCTCCGGCAACACAGAAAAGAGAATTCTACTTAGTAAGGGTTATAGGCCCTAAGCGCGGCCGAAGTCCGCCACCCAAAAAAGGAGTTGGATGCAGGTGTCGTCCGGGAACAGCTTCCTATAAATTCCTGCAAATCGTGAAGTACCTGGAAAATTATTGGCGTCGTTTGATACCCCTCTTGACTTTTTTTGGATGGATTTTGGGCAGGTTCCGCTTAAGTGCACTTTTACCCACGTTGGTATTTAAGTTCAATATTTACAATGGCCCGTAGTCATAGTCAAAATAAAGTCGACTTTAAAGTTAGTTGCAGCTTTTTTGACAGATATCCCATTGAAAATTATGTCAAAAAGCTGCAACTAACTTTAAAGTCGACTTTATTTTGACTATGACTACGGGCCAAAGTGTTCATTAAAGTTCAATTTGTCATCGATTTTTATTCCTAGGTATTTGAATGTATTANTGGAGGAGAAGTTACTAGAGGCGGTCAGGGCACACAGCTGCCTTTACGATAAATTATTAAAAGAAAAGGCTTGGGATGCCGTTGCATGCGCTGTGGGAGTACCTGGTATGTAATTGTATATATGTATATGTATATAAATATATAAAAAAATTACCTTATTTAATTCTTCCAATAGCGACTAACTGCCAAACAAGGTGGAAGTCTCTCAGAGACCGCTTCGTCCGGGAGACAGGCTTACAGAAGAAGAAGTCAGGATCTGGTGCCGAAGATGGAGCCACATGGCAATATTTGGAAGCCATGGATTTTATGCGAGACTTCGTTGCTCCTCGAAAGTAAGTTAACAAAAAAATAAAATGTCGGTCATACCAATAGCATCCCAATTTCAAAGTGATATTTGTTTCCCACTCATGCTTATTATTGGCTGCATTTCTTTATTCATTCGGAATGTTTGGAATAAACTTTTTTGTTTATTTATTCTTTAGAACGTTCCTGATGATATGTTGACGTATATTTCAAACTCATTCTGTTTATTCCGGCTGTGAAATGGGATTATCCGGAATGTATAAAGAAACGCAGCCATTATCGCACTATAATTTAAAGGGCTATCAAACTGTGTACTCAAACAAATTCTAACAATTCTGGGAAAGAAGTTTGAAATTTGCGTGAAAATTCGTTGCATTTTTTGTCGTTTTCCACCATGATACATATACTTAAATGTTGTTATTATTATTATTATTTATTTATTTATTTATTTAAATATTTTATTTATTTATTTTTGGATCATGGTTTTCTACAAAGTTTTTGGGTTTTGTTAGAAATAGAACTCTATTTTAATTGAAAATTCCTATATCGACTGCTGAATGGAAGATCAACCTATCTCGACAGCCAGTTCGAAAACGCCCTATCTCAAAAAACTTTACAAGAACGCCCTATTTCAGAGTTTTATTGAAAAACACCCTATCTCAGAATTCGGTTCAAAAACGGCCTATCTCACTTCAAAATGTATTGAAAATGTGCTGACATAGGGCGTTTTTGAATCGGCAGCTGAGATAGGGCGTTTTTGAGACGAATTCTGAAATAGGGCGTTCTTGAAAAGTTTTTTGAGGTAGGGCGTTTTCGAACTGGCTGCCGAGATAGGTCGATCTTCCACTCAGCACTCGATATGTTCTTATGTGTATATATACTTAAGTTTTAATCTATGTTTGTCTATTTATTTTCAGAACATTTTCCAATCTGGATTTTACTTCACAGGAGGAGGAAATAAACGGCATCAGCCCGTGCAACGTGACCGAAACCTCTTATTATGAGGAGTATGAAGTAAGCTCTCCTCTTCCTTCTGTTCCGGCAAACGACACGGAGCAGTCCAACAGCGCAAAAAAAAATAAACGGCGTCGTGTAGAAGACGAGGCGAACGAGAGGTTCGGATCACTATGCGTGGCGGTCAATGAATTTGTTGGCTCCAAATCCGAAAGCTTTAATAATAGCCGCAATTTTGAGTTTTATAAAGTTCTGGACAGCTATGTATTGAAACATCCGGAGCAGGCCCAATCAAAGTTGTGATACTCAACTATGTTTTCAACTATAATTGCGGCAATTATTAAAGCTTTCGGATTTGGTATTTTATAAAATTAAATAAGTGTTTTTGCCAAAATTCCACAGATACACTTGTGACCAGCCAGCAACGTTTTGATAAATTTTATGTTTAAGGTTTATTTTTCCATAAAAGTCTATCTCGTTATTATAACAAACACGAATCCACATTTCAGACTTTGTGCAAAAATTATAAGAAATCTGCAAAGTTGCATCTAAATTTTCATATTTTTTATCAGATTTTTCAGATGTGTGTATTTATACTAGCATTTAATGGGCTATAAAACTCCATACTCAAAACATTACTAAAAAATCTGATAAAAAAATATGAAAATTTAGATGCAACTTTGCAGATTTCTTATAATTTTTGCACAAAGTCTGAAATGTGGATTGGTGTTTGTTATAATAACGAGATAGACTTTTATGGAAAAATAAACCTTAAACATAAAATTTATCAAAATGTTGGTTGCCTTAATTAGCTGATCACAAATGTATGGGTGTGTTTAGAAATGCATCAAGCCAAAGCATCAAACGCATTTATTTCTAAACTATTATTTATGGAAATGTGTTATTTACGCAACTAGGGTCCAATTAGGCATTTAACTGTGGTTGCGCATATTGGACATTTCCATCAATTATAGTTTAGAAATAAATGCATTTGATGCTTTGGCTTGATGCATTTCTGAACACACCCTATTTATATTTCGTTTCTTGTTTCTTGAAGTTCTTTTACTTTTCATTAATTTATGTTTATTAAATTCGATAATTGTTCTTTAATAATCAGTACCCTTGTGAATTACCCTGTAGTAAATAAAAGACTGAATAATTTTTATAAAATTACATATATGTACATACACACTTGGGGTCAGCTGATTAAGCTAAGTGACATTTTGACTTTTACGAAGTTTCAAATATGGATTTATATGATGGTGGTGGTTATGCTATGTGCAAGAAATCCCTGCAAAGGGAAATGGAAATGTTTAATGTAAGAAATACATATACGTGGCGTTCAAATAATAGCAGCAAAATCAAAATGATGCTGTTGGCGACTTATCTTTATTTATTTATTGTTAATCATTTTCAAAGTTGACAACAAAATTTCAAACTTTTTAATGAGAATCTTTAGAAAATTTAGAAGTTTTGTAGCCCATTGAATTTTAGTATAATAAAGTGAAAGTTTCAAGTCGCAAAAAAATTACATTTGATTTTTGAGAATTTTTCTTGTGGAGGGTGTTTCTCATTTTCTTCCGTATAATGCATGAAATAAACTTACTTTTATATGGCAGAAATGCGCAACACCCTCCACAAGAAAAATTCTCAAAAATCAACGGTAATTTTTTGCGACTTGAAACTTGCACTTTATTATACTAAAATTGAATGGGCTACAAAACTTTGTATAAGCTTTGAAACTTTTATTTATGTGGTATCTGATATAGATCGACCCTTATTTTAAATGAAAATTATTAACAAAAAATAAATAAATATAAGTTGCCAAAAGCGTCATTTTGAATTTTGCTGCTATTATTTTGAACCCACTATATATAAAAACAGCCAGCATCAAAAATATGAATAGCAAAATCCTCCATCGTGCTGTTATAATTCCGAAGGCGTTTTCAATAACACGCCGAGCTCTTGAAAGGCGCTTATTAAAATTTTCACGATCGGGTGGCAGATGCAATCCTGAAATTAAAAAAGGCTTATTTGTATGTACATACATATGCACATAGTATAGATGCAAATAATGGTTGAGTTGCAAGTTTTATCAATGCAAAGCATCAGACTCTTTTATTTCCAAACTATAAATGCAACTTTCAACATAACCATTTTCTATGCAATACATTTTCCGTATACTAACCAGGATATGGTCGCATTAAATTTTTTTTTAAAGGAAATGCTGCATCTCCAACGAAATAATGCGGAAACTTAATATTGCTGTCTGGTAAAATGTCATCCTCAGGCAGGTCTAGTTGATCATGGAACAGCCTTTGACCAAATCCAGAATTCCAAAGCACACCGCCGTCGCTTTGCGAACCGTACGCACCAATATCGATAGAAGTAAATGTGTAATTCGCATCGCAACATGCTAATAATACGATGGAGTAGGTACCCTTGTAATTGTAAAAAAGAGATCCGGAGTTGGAAAGACATTTTAAAGTGATGTGCTTTCCGTCGATTGCGCCCACACAGTTCGCGAAATCCCAAATAGTGTTGAAGTCCTTCGCAGGTTTCCAAAATTATTTTGTTGACTGTGGAGCGACCCACTTTATACGCTGTAGCGTACAAATGCTGAGTTCCCCCGTGTGCTAGGAAACTATGAATGTAATGCACACAAATTAGTATGAAATTTTCTTTAGAAATATTTACTTACTTCAATGTTAAGAATAGTCTCATTTCTGCAGAAATTGACGGCCTGTTGGAATACTTTATGAGGCGTTCCATCACGAGCCCAAAGAGCAAATCAAACACCTCCTTAGTCATCCTCACCGTAGTTTTGAACTGCTCCGGGTCATTTTTGTACATTTCGTCAAAACTGGTTACAAATAGTCCATCAATGTCGCGACTTAAGTAAAGAGGTCTTACCCACTCCCGCCGCCGAGAATTAATTTTCTTCAAACACTCGCGAGGCTCGTACCTAAGTAGCACTATTAATATTATTTCGATAAAAGATAACATCATTTTTTTAATAACGCTCGAGGATACACAAATATTTTCACTGGCAAAAACAAAACAAATGTCTATTTGATGATTTAAATTATTGGGCCGCCTTCCTATGAAGCTATACCGCCGTAAGTAATTCGGCTTTGTTATATTTGTATGCGTTTTATTAACTAAATTATAAACTTTTTCTTATTTCCCGGTTGTTTACTCTACCACGTGGCTTGAACAAATGTCATCGCCGGCGCTGTCAAAACGTTCATTGTAGCAAGAACACACGCCACTCGCGCTGCTGTCAAAGCGACGCCAACGCCAACGCAACGCCAAAGTTGTATGTGGACGGGCCTTTATGATATGATCGTCTTCGTGCGTCTTACGATAATTGACGATTGACTGATGCTTTGCTAGCACTTCGGCAAAGCAAATCAAATCAGTTGTTGCTGAGCACAGTATACCAGTAGAAAAGGTTTTTGTTGTTGTGGCTGTTAATTTGGTCCCCATAAAGGACTTGAGGGTTGCCAGCAACTGTTTTGCCGCATTCAGGGTGCTGTGCAGCAAAATAATGTGGTGAAAAATTTTATCATCGGATAAATGGCGAGAGAAATATTGTTATGCGCTTTATAAGTAAACATGGACGTAATAAAATGTTTTATACTTCAATACAACTAATTAGCGCTATTTTTGCAATTCGAAATGATCTTAAAAATATTTGTAGTGAAATATGTACTTTATGAGTTAAATGGAAACTATCTTATATGTAAAAATATATTCCGATTTACTTCAAATAAATGATGTAAAATGTTTTATATATGGATCTAATTTTAATAATAATATTTAGTACTTTCATCTACATTGCTTTTATTGTAAGTTTTCACGAGTAGTTGCAGTAGTAATTTCACAATTTCAACCCTATTAAACGTTTATATTTTAATAAAATGTGATCAATTACTTAAGAATATATAGTTTTCGATCAAACTATAAAACTGAGTGATTGAGAAACAATTATTTAAATCAAATGATCAATATTGAACTCACTAGGAGCGAATTTCGGAACACTGAGCGAATTATGCATATTAACAGTAAATTATTTCTAACTTTCTACCCTATTAAACGTTTATATTTTAATAAAATGTGATCAATTACTTAAGAATATATAATTTCCGATCAAACTATAGTATTAATTGTTTGACAAACTATTTAAATCAAATGATCAACAGAGCGCGCTCGGAGCGAATTTTGGAACACTTCATAAAATATTTAAAGAGGAAGTACATTATTTGGTAGAGATCAAAATGTATTTAACAAAGTGTGATTGAATTTGAAATTGCTCTCAGAAGAACCATCCTATAAAGTCAAATTGAAAAAAATTTGTATGAATTTTGAATCGTTTGTTTATATTTTTTTACATAATAGTATCTTAAAAGAGAGCCCCACTGAGTTGTCAATAACACCTTGGGCCGTATGCATAAAAATTAAGCAATTACTTTTTCTCAGATTTTCATACCTTTCACTTAAATTTATTTGAAAAAACTGAGTGAAAGGTCTGAAATTTTAAGAAAAAGCATTTGCTTAGGTTTTATGCGTACGGCACCTTGTTTAATACACCCATGNCCACTGAGTTGTCAATAACACCTTGGGCCGTATGCATAAAAATTAAGCAATTACTTTTTCTCAGATTTTCATACCTTTCACTTAAAT
>NW_016162788.1:39031-40632 GCF_001687245.7 Rhagoletis zephyria | reverse complement strand
CTTTTAATTCACAATTGTTAACGGCCGTTACCAGTGTGCGAACCGCCGGTACTATGTTGGGATCAACATTGTAGAACCACGTGCAAGTTAGTGGCGGCTCCGTATTGGAAATAGGTTGGTAAAGTGCATCCTTCAACAGCACTATGTTTTCTTCATCAACTGTCGCGTCGCCATGTTGCGTCTGAGCATGTCGTGGCATTTTAAGTATAACTTGATTTTGGAAACCTGGTAACATACGGTAAAACGTACCAAATTTAATTAAATGCATTAAAAAACGTTAAATTAACGCCACAGCCACCAAATTTACAACGAAAGGAGCACAAAACGAACTGCCCAAAATAGATTTGTAAACAACCTGGGATCGAACTGTTGGGGCCGCACATGCAAAATGCAACGGCGTTACATTTTAGTAAAGGCGAATTTATACAAGGTGGGTTAATGGCGAATTTAGATTTTCGCCGTGGTACTTCCTAATGTCAGAGAACATTTAACAATGTTAACAATGTTAAATGTTAAATTTTCTCTGACAATACGACACCGTTGTGAATCCCTCATATGCTTACCTTTGGTTCATTTCAGAGAAAATAACATGGCGCCGACATTACAAACGTCAGAAAGAAAATTACTTTTTTCGTTTGCTTCATCTTGTCAGATCTTGTGTAGTTGGATCATGATTCAATAATACAAGGTTCGATAAACTGACAGTTGTCTCTCTCGCACCGCTCCCTTNACTGATGAAAACGTAAGCATTGGATGTTTACATCAATCTCATAGTAGTCTTATTTTATTTTTGAGGCATTTCGCAGTTTTTATACGGCTAAATAGCATACAAATTACGTAATTCACGTAGATATATCAATATTACGTTCAACATTTCGTTTAAAATGCCAGATTTCCTGCAAATACATTAGAATTTACGAAAGGAATTTCACTATTAATTGCCTACTTTGAGTACTTTTCTACTACCATTTTCGCAACAAGGGATTGCATTCTTGCCCTTTCTGTGTCCTTCGTAAATGCAACATTTTGTAAGGGAGTGTCAAACCGCAGCTGTCAATAATTATCTAACCTTGTATTATTGAATCATGTAGTTGGATCATGTGTGCAGCCTACGTCAATTCAAATCGATTTTGAAAAGCAGTAGGTGTGATCAACTAGAAAAAAAGTTATTGATCGTGTAAGCTCACAGTAATGAAATGCGGTGAAGACCGCTTATGGGATTGCAACACTGCGGCTATTGGAAATTTTTTGACGTTGCTTTTCTCAAAAATTCGCATTATTTATTTGGTGTTGTTTTGCAGTAATTGTTTGTTTTAGCATGTCAAACTCCAGTAGAAGTCGTACTCCTTTAAAAGGTTTCTAAATAGAAATTATACCTATTTAATTATCTAATGTACACTGTACTTTACAGGTTCAATGATAAAGGAAGATTCACCTGAGGATGGATTGTATTCATTGGAGAAATTGCGCACATCTCCCGAACTGTGGCCTGAAAAGAGTAGGTTTTTTACTTTTTGTATTAAAGGTGTTGCTTAGGAAATTTCGAAATGTACATATTAAGTATTTAGAAATTTTTTATACAATAAGCTGTAGCATTACAC
>NW_016162788.1:29940-38931 GCF_001687245.7 Rhagoletis zephyria | reverse complement strand
TCTTGCATCTCTTGAGCGACCTGTCGGTCAGTCCAAGTCTATTGGGGGAAGCGGGTTGGCTTTCCAAAACGGAACCATTAGAGATTTCAGCGAAAGTATAAGGAATTTCGTCATTAAACTTGATGAGGATGTTGGGGGAGGCCTTCTTCATCTGTCGGTTGGACATATTTTAAAAGTATCACCACACTTTTATGAAAACGCGTTATTTACAGTATTGCTTATACTCACTGCACCATTTTTCGTATGAATCTTGGTTTTGGACAATGTTTCATTTATTTTTCATCTCCGCTGGCCACAAGCAAATGTCTTTTTTTATATTTTGCGGCAGATAGTATATAGAAAAACATGATACAAAGAAAAAATGTTTCAAAAATTTTGAAGTTTGAATTTTGTTGACTTTGCAGTTCCTGGTATAAGTAATTTTATTGCAATGAGTGACACCCCAATACGTACGCCGGTGCCGCAGTGGTCGAAGGATCTATCGCAGGAAGACATTAATGCCATGATGCGTAAGTTCAGAGTAAAATATTCGTTAGCGAAAGAGCACCTTAAATAAAAAAAAAAAAATACATACGTTTGCTTGTATATATCGCTGCCTTAATATAGAAAGGCCCTATCTGACATCGTCGCTGATATACAAAAAGCCGTAACTAACTAAAAATCGAAAATTTACGTTTTAATTGATTATGATGCATTTGATCGCATTATATGGCCCCAAATCGTTTTATGCAATAAAAGATTTTAGTTAGTTACGGCTTTGTGTATTTCAGCGACGATGTGAGATAGGGCCTTTCTATATTAAGGCAACGATATGTATGTACATATGTATGTATATTCGTTAATTCCTTACTAAAGTTATTAACCCCATTTTCAGAGCTAAGCAATATGCCATTCAGTAACCTAATAATGGAGATCAAAAAAACGTACGATGAAGCATACCAGCTGGGCGTGTCCGAGGCTAAAGAGATGACGCGGGGCAAATACTTGGGTATATTTAGCAATACCAAGAAAAAATCGATTTGAATTTAACTTTCGAAAATATTTTAACTCTGCTTAAATGTTTGCAATGATTTTAAAAATTATAGAATTATATAAAAAATAGTTTTAATTGTAAAAACACTGCTAGACTTTTTATACGAGTACAAATGCATTTGTTATGAAATAAAAACGTATTATCAAATTTTTTATAAAACTTCTTAAGTTTTGAAAATCAACGCATGTACAAATAGTCAAAGTAATATTGCAAAAGACTTACATGTCTTATTGCGATGCAGCGTTTGCGCAATAACGTCACTCAGTCGTATGACTTGCATACAAAATTAAAGGGTATTTGGTAATGCGGCTTATAACATGAGCAATCGTATATACATATATTGAGCCCTAACCGCCAAACAGGAGAAGATCGGTCAAACACTCACATATGTGTAAGCAGCAATCTATTATTAATAACCACAAAAAAGACCTAAGCGACACGTTTTCAAAATATTATTTTTGATGCAGAATTGCATATCTAATAGGGCATCTTTACGTTTCTGCATCAAAAAGAAAATTTTGGAAATTTCGCTTACGACTTTTTGGCGGTTAGGGCTAGATAT
This sequence comes from Rhagoletis zephyria, assembly GCF_001687245.7. NCBI lineage: Eukaryota > Metazoa > Arthropoda > Insecta > Diptera > Tephritidae > Rhagoletis > Rhagoletis zephyria. The sequence continues at coordinate 37,336 of NW_016162788.1, read as the reverse complement.
GTTATGTACGTACATAGATAATTTTCTTACGAGTTGTGGCAACAAGAACATTTGCTGGATGTTGTTGATTAGCAGTATCCTCAGCCAGATTTAAATTTAATCGAATCAGATCCTTTCACCCATTTTTTACTCCTTTTTTATTCTAATTTTTTATAAAAATAGTTTATTACAAAAAATAAAATTATATAAAAAACTTAATATAATACGACCTCAACAGGCAAAGATTTTCAGGGGCTTTAATTTCTGTAAATTAAAGAAATTTGCACAGTAGATACATACATATGCAATTTTCTTAAATGGGTCATTAAATATCGTGATTTTACCCTGACATTCGCCTCTCGAGAAACCTTTTGAATTTCCACAAAGTTTTAGCTTTCTCTGACATTGCTGCCTTCATCCATTAATAATTTGTATGCACCCTATATCCTCACTGACATCTTTTCGGGCATGCTCATACGTTGCTTTCGACTGCATTCCGTAGTTTGCTTGCATCAACCGCCACCAATAGTTAAAAATATTAAATAAAAAATACTGTTTGTTTGCAACAGCTTGTATGTAGTCTTATTTAAAATGTGTTAACAGTTACTAAGCACTTGTACATCATACATACATAAATGTGTATAAATGAATGTGCAAATAAGTACAAATAAAGTACTAAAAGTTGTATGTCAATTTAATTCAATAAAGAGCCCTCGATCTCACCCCAATTTAGCAGCCCACTTGTGCATCGCACTCATACACAGGCATACGACCTTAACCTACTTCGTGTAAGCACTGGTTATAACCACCACCCAGCCCCCTGGAACTGCCAACGCAAGCAAACCCAACAAGTAAGTAAGCGAGTGCACACAATCGCATTATCACGCTACTGTCCACTGTCATGGTTGAGGAAAGCGGTTGTCTCAGACAAACAGGCGCTTCACTGACGACAAGTATGGTGGCCAGCGCCAGCTCTGTTAACAATGTCAAGGGCGGCAAATATGTGTGGACAGACCGTGAATTGCTGATGCATTTACAAAATTACACGCCACTCATATTGCTCATCGACTTTGTGGAGAAGACGCGGACAAAACGTTTTTACGAAGCAGGCGAACGCTATGAGATACTTATGCTCATTTTTATAATGCGTAAGGGTGCACCGTTTTGTGAGAATAGACGCTTTCCTGAGGAGTATTGGGTGAATTTGTCGGTGGGTCCCATTGCTGAAGCCTTTGACCGCTTGTCGGCCGCCATAGATATACCGGATCCGCAGCTGCCAATACATATGACCGTTACGGACTTAACCAGCTGGAAGCAAATGTTCGATGCAGCAATGTTGGATATACGCCGCTTTGCTTACTTACAGAACCGCAGCAGTTGGCCGAAATCGGTGTTTATAATCGAACTACTTTTGAGGAACGCTTCGGTTTGCATTGGCGTGTTGAATAGACAGCAAATTGTTTATTGTTTACTTTTTATTTTGCTTTCTGCAAGCATCAAGTGGTGAAATTTTGAATTCACGTTGATTGTTATTTCCTGTTTCTTCCGTTCGTGCGCTTCCATTGTTTGCCTCTATATCCGCATCCGGCATTAGGAAATGGCGCAAAAGAAAAAACAAAATTTTAATGAAAAATCGAAAACTTAAGAAATTAAAACTGTGCCTTTACACTCGCATATTAAAGAATTCACCATAATGAAGAAGAAATTCTATGTTAATTTAATATATGTAAAAAATACTATGCATGTACATATGTAATTGCAAAAATGTGCAGTCAGGCACATGTTAATAATATAATCATATATGTATGTATGTATGCATATTACAACCAAATAAAGGAACTTACGAGAACAAACAATGAATCATTTACCAACAGTGCAATCACATTTACACGCACTATAAAATATATGTACTATATTATGCATTTACATGTCGTACACCTTCTTCAAAGGGGACACAACTCAAAAAAAAAAAATAAATAAAAAATTTAGGTCTATGTTTATGCGTAAATGAATTCGTACGATTTATCTCCAATAAATGCAAATATTTTTTTCTTCAGGATTGTATTCTTTAACTAGCAAACTACTGTTTTAAATGCCTGTTTCTGTCTTAATTGCGTTGAATGTGTACCGTCCACAAGCAGTTGTATTTTCGGATCCGATTTTGGAGTTGTGCCTCTTTTGAAGATGGTGAGCGATATGTACATGCATATATGTATATTCAATTATGTACATATGTGCATATATACTTATAATACTTCCGCTAAACAATCAAGGATGAAAGATATTTACATATGCCCATGGAAATGTAAAGTGACTGTTAAAGTTATAGTGTTAAACATTAATTATGTATGTAGGAGTGGATCATATGAGTAATAAATATCATCAAAAAATTAAAGTGATTGTCTTCCAGTTAGAAACCTTACTGGTGTTAGTATGTATAGAAAAGCCGGAAATAAAGGAAAATGAGGAAAGAACATTAGTAGGGTCCAAATTTTTTACTCAGAATATTGTAGCAGGTGAAACTTTATTTATCCAAAATTAACCCCAACTTACCTGACCTAAAGCTGATATAGGAAACTGACCGTTTCTTGGGCATGGATGAGACTGATGACAAAACTGAGTGGATTTACTAATTTCAGCGCGGTTTAGTTTTTTATATCGACCAAAGAATATCAACAGAACATTTCCAGCACATTTAGTAAAAATGCTCTATTATTTTTTTATAGATACGTTCACATGGCATTATATTTGTTAATATTTCGAAAAACCGTAAGCATGCCACAGTAATAAAAAAAAAATCCGCTAGGCATATTAAATGATTGAACATTTTCGCAGAGACGGTTATCTCTTACATAAAAACATAAAAAATAATACATACACACATACTTATATAAAAAACTAATTCTGATTAAAAATAAAGTATATTAGATACGGTTTGTTTTTGTTTTGGTGCGAAAAAAACAAAAGAAAAGTCTCCCCTCCCACCAATAATTCTACCTTTAACAAATTATGCTAAAATATGCGCAGTACCCTCGTCAAACATAGCTTTATGCGCACATTTTATAAATCGTCGCATGCCACGCAACATATAATGCAATTCGGGCTTGCCCATTACCCGTACTAAAACTTTGAGAAATTCCTCAAATTCATCCTGACGACTATATGCCATTAGCGCTGCGGTAAAAGCACTAAAATCGTCTGGTGATAGCGAACTTCGCAGCTACGAAAAATTTAAATTTAAATTATTTAACTTCACAAAGTAATTTTTAAACTTACTATTCTCAAGAACTCGACTCGCTCCTGTGGCGCCTCCTTCTCTACCATTGGAGTGTCATTGGTTAGTATTGATTTGGATTTGAAACTAAATTCACCGAGTGTTGATTGTGTACTGGTGGTTGGCGAATCAGGTATTTTGGTGGTACCCGTAACCAATTTATAGCGTTTTCGCTTGTTATTGGCGGCGAGGGCGCTTGAACTACTGCTCGGGCTTGTAGTCGGTGAGTTTCGCTCACGCTTGAATATGCTAACCTGACCACTGCTCGAGGCTTTGCTGCAGTTGGTACTATTGAAATCTATAGCCTGCGAGAAATTTGTGAAAAAGCGCCAGTGTAAGAACAATGATGACGATAGCAGTTGTGTTACTTCACCTTTACGTTGGTGTCCAGTCGACTCATGAAGTCCATTGCGCTCGGTACTTTACTACTTTGTGAGCGGCCTGCGGCTGTTTTGTAGTCATCTGGGGTCCAGCCTTCAATCGAATTGGTTTTCTCGACCTTCCTATTGGTTGTATATTTTTTTTTATTCTTAGAATGATAATTTGTTAAAAAAATACTTATAATTAAATATGACTTACATTGCCATTGATTGCGCTGTGGCAAATTTACTTTTTGCTTCAAGCACTAATTTAGGGTCTGAGAAGTACCGACTCTGCACGATGCCAGCTTCTTCACATGTTTCGCTCACAAGCGTCTCTATGCTACGCTCTTTCGGTTTGGGTAACTATCAAATAAAAAATAATATTTCACAAAAATATTTTTTTTTATATAAAGTTATAATAAATTACAGTTTTATCAGCATTCCGGAAGAATTCGCGCAATTCTCGCACAATCGAACCGAAGGGCACGCTTTTGGGAGAGGCGCCTAAATAACCGCGAACCCATTTCGATAATTGGGACACCTGACTAGGCTGCTCAAAACGTACATCACACAACAGAATGGCACCATAATCGTGCCGATGACGAATGACACGTCCAATTGCCTGATTCACAGCACGAGTAGCCTCTAAGCTGTACCATGCTTGGCCTGATAATAGCTATTACAAATTATGTTATTAGAGAACGCATATCATATTAAAAAGTAGGCGTACTTCGTTCTCTTTCGTGCGATTATCTTCCAAATAGCGTTTCTTTAAAATCACTTTTGGATCTTTGAGTGGTGGAAATGGAAGCCCCGTTATGATAACTGCACGTCCATTGCGATCTGCAAAATCGAGACCCTCGGATACTTTTCCACGGCATACTGCCATGAAACAAGCACCCTTTGCATCACGTATACTTTTGTAGAACTCCTCCATAGACGTAGTAAAGCTCTCCTTGTTTCGTGGTTCTACATAAATTGGTTTATGCCTACTCACCTCAGCCCAAAGACCGCTGGCCTGCCAAGCGTCTACGCACTGGTTGAGCAAAGGGTAGGAAGGGAAGAAAACGAGCAAACCATCCGGCACTATGCGTGACACATTGAGTACTGTTTGACCCAATGAGCTCAGATACTTAGGATTGTCACTAAAATAGTCAGTGTTTAAAGAAGTTAACTTCCGGTTCGCATAGTGAAGCTTTAATGTCTGCTGGGATAATTGGACCGAATTCCCAACGAAGGGCTTTTATACGGAGCAAACGTTGGTACAAATATGTTAGTAGGCAACGCTTGTTTCTTTGTAGTGCAGCATGTCGAAAGTTGAGCAGTGGCCACAGCGTGCGATCGCCGGAGGTTGAGTAGTTGGCGCTAAGTTAAAAGTTGTATGAGAAATTAATAGATTTGAGTTATTGTATCTTAGTACTTACGCTTGTGCACAGTTTTCCTCGAAAATTGCTTTGATTTCTTCTAAGACTTGCCGAACACCGTCGTCCTGAGAAACACATGCGTTTGAATTGGAAAATTAGTAATTTGTTTGTACATAGCACTTACGTCGAAAGGTGGGATGGTCTGTGATGAACGTTCCAACTCCTTAATTAGCTCAAAGGCTTTATCGGCAAACATTTTATTTGATTTTGCCATTTTTATGAAATATTTACGTTCAATTCGTCTTTTGTAAAACGCTGAGCAATCAGCCGCATTTTTGGGTAATTGTTTACGTTTCGCTTTTGCTTTTACCCTTATTCCTGACAATTGTCGCAGTGTTGTATAATTTAAAAAAAAAAAAATCATAAAAGAATTGTCGGACTGTCAAAATCAGCTGACTGGGGATTTTTTGGCGGCAATAAAATTTACGAAAAGTGAAGTTGAAGCAAAGTCGCAGAAAATATACATAAGTAAAACATTACGAAGTTGTCGAACATCGCTAGAAATGCCGGAGTATACAATCTCGGGGATAACAGTGCATTTCCCTTTCGAACCCTACGATGTACAGACAGCGTATATGGAAAAGGTAATTACTTGCTTGCGCGATGGCACAAATGGAGTATTGGAATCCCCAACGGGGACAGGTAAAACGTTGAGCCTTTTATGTGCATCTCTGGCTTGGCTGCTATCACGTAAATCCGAAATGCAATCATTAGTGCAACTCCACGCAAGAGGTGGCGCTGCAGCTCAGCAAGCAGTGAACGAATTCAATGCAATGCAGGCGAGAAACGCTAACTGGGGCGTTCCAAAAATTATATACGCCTCCCGTACGCATTCTCAATTAACACAAGCAATGCAGGAGTTGAAGCGTACCTCGTACTCGTTTATGCGCGCTGTGGTGTTGGGCTCACGGGATCAACTGTGCATTCACCCAGAAGTTATGCGCGAACAAGGCAATTCCAACAAGGTGCAACTTTGTAAATTGCGCATACAGACGCGAACTTGCACATTCTATAATCGCGTCGAGTCAAAGAAAGACAGTGCTGAATTAAAAGAATCGTCCGTAATGGATATAGAAGATTTGGTGCGAGTGGGGCAAAAACTCAAAGTATGCCCATATTATGTATCCAAAGAGTTGACCAGCGATGCGGATATCACGTTTATGCCGTATAACTATTTATTAGACCCTAAAGCACGTAAAGCTAATAAAGTGGAGTTGAGCAATACAATTGTTATATTGGATGAGGCACACAATATTGAAAAAATTTGCGAAGAATCGGCATCAGTGCAAATACGCTCATCGGACATAGCGTTGGCAATCGACGATGTGACGCAGTGATGAAATCAATGATGAATGAAAATGCATTGGATTTTATGAGCAGTGATGAACCAAAAGATTTTAAATTGGAGGACTTAGCATTACTTAAGGAAATGTTGTTGGATCTGGAGAAGGAGATTGATAATATTATTGTTGAAAACAAAGCAGAAGGAACAACATACCCCCCTTCGTTCCTGTTTGAGATATTGGCAGCGGCGAAAGTAGTGCTATATATCAGTATCCTAAAATATTTATTGATAAAAAAAATCGAATGCTTGTTTTTACAGATAACCCAGTTATAGCGCCAGCCACCATAAGTTTACTCGAAAGACTCGTTCAATACATGACTGTTCAGTCACAAGGTAGTGCCTTCCGTAAAGGTGGTTCTTTTGAAATGATTTCTAATTTACTAAGTGTTGTATTCATCAAGAAGGATGATCTTATAGCAGAAAGTCCACAAAAGTTTTAAAGTTCATGTACAAATTGAAGAAATTAAACAGCAGCATAAAGGTTCTAATAAGGATGGTTGGCTATCAAAGGCGCCTAGTACTAGTACGGTTTCGTCGAAATTACCCAAAGTTATTAACTATTGGTGCTTTAATCCTGGTTTCGGGTATGTTAAATAATAAAAAATCCATATACATATATTGTATAATATATTATACAATAATTATAATAATATTATATATGTTATTGTATATTATAATATCATAATAAACATATTTTTATAATGTTGTATATGTATAAATAGCAATAAAAAGCTTAAAACATAAAATTTCTTTTGCTTTGTAGATGGAACAACTTATTGAATACACAAGTACGCAGCATAATTTTGACAAGTGGCACCCTTGCACCGTTGAAACCATTAATAGCTGAACTAGCGGTACCAATTGCACAAAGCCTCGAAAATCCACACATTGTTAGTCAGTCGCAAGTTTTTGTCAGAATCATTGGTACTGGACCTGACCGCGAGCAGCTCATATCGAACTTTGCAAATCGGTAGAAAAATTCATTGTCAGAAGAAAAATTTTACTAAACTCG
>NW_016162788.1:0-26269 GCF_001687245.7 Rhagoletis zephyria | reverse complement strand
AGAGCTCATCGCCGAGGACCAAAGAGGATTTTCCACGGTTTCTGTACGGTCGCTATGACCATTATACTATTCTTAGTCGACACATCCGCGTCGATGTGCCAGAAAGCATATGTAAATGGCGTACAAAAGTCATATCTGGACATAGCAAAAGGCGCGGTCGAGACATTCCTCAAATATCGTCAACGCACTCAGGATTGCCTTGGCGATCGTTATATGTTGTTAACTTTTGAGGAACCACCAGCAAACGTTAAGGCCGGCTGGAAGGAGAATCATGCAACATTCATGAATGAGTTGAAAAATCTACAGAGCAATGGGCTAACTTCAATGGGGGAATCGCTAAAGAATGCCTTCGATTTACTTAATTTGAATCGTATGCAGTCCGGTATCGACACGTACGGACAGGGCCGTTGCCCATTCTATTTGGAGCCGTCGGTAATAATTGTGATTACTGATGGAGGTCGTTACTCATATCGTAATGGTGTGCATCAAGAGATCATACTGCCGTTGAATACACAAATACCAGGAACAAATTTTACAAAAGAACCATTTCGTTGGGATCAACGACTTTTTTCCTTAGTATTGCGCATGCCTGGCAACAAAGTTGATGAGCGTGTTGAGGGTAAAGTACCACACGATGATTCGCCAATAGAACGCATGTGTGTCGTGACAGGTGGCCGTTCGTATCGTGTGCGTTCGCATTATGTACTCAATCAGTGCATAGAAAGTTTAGTGCAGAAGGTGCAGCCGGGCGTGGTTTTACAATTTGAACCGATGTTACCGAAGGATGGTGTGCCAAACGAAGCGCTGCAAGACATAATTTTCCAGCCCATGAAAAAAATGATATACGTACAAAAGCATATTACACAAAAGACCTTCCCCATCGGTTACTGGCCACTACCGGAGCCATACTGGCCGGACCCGAAGGCAGTTACCCTGCCGCCGCGCGATGCGCATCCCAAATTAAAAGTCGTCACTCCCGCTGTCGACGAACCGCAAATGGTGCGCAGCTTCCCCGTCGACAAGTACGAGATCGAAGGTAGTCCGCTAACTCTGCAAATACTTCAAAAACGTGAAATGAACAAATGCTGGCAGGTGATCATATCGAACGGTATGCACGGTTTCGACTTACCCTTTGGCTATTTGAAGGCATCACCAAATTTTACACAGGTTCACCTCTATGTGTTAGCATATAATTACCCGGCGCTATTGCCGCTGCTGCANCTTCGACTTACCCTTTGGCTATTTGAAGGCATCACCAAATTTTACACAGGTGCACCTCTATGTGTTAGCATATAATTACCCGGCGCTATTGCCGCTGCTGCACGACCTCATACACAAGTACAACATGAGTCCGCCCAACGATCTCATGTACAAATTTAATGCTTACGTGCGCTCAATACCGCCATACTACTGCCCATTTCTGCGAAAAGCGTTGCTCAACATCAATGTACCGTATCAGCTGCTCCAATTTTTGTTGCCAGAAAATATCGACAACTACCTGTCACCGAACATTGCCAACCAGTTGAAGCATATCAAGAATACCGCCAAACAGGATCAGGAAAATCTCTGTTTGAAGGTATATAAGCAACTAAAACAGCCGAAACCACCGTATCGCCAGATCGAAACAGCAAAATTGAATCCGGGTGTTCCGCTGCGACGCGATCTTGTGCGCCATCCATTGTTGAGAGAAACGTTTTCCAAACTACACGCAGAGATTGAGCCGCTGGAGAATTACACCATAGTTGTACCACAGCTGACGCGCCAAGCTTCAGCAAAATCGTATCGTAATCCGTTCGATATACCGCGTCGTGATTTGATGGAAGAAATAGCGCGCATGCGGGAAGCTGTTCTTCGGCCAGCGCCCACAAGTCTAGTAGCTAAAGATTCTGGTCACTGCCTGCCCATAGCTGAAATGGGCAATTACCAGGAATATTTGAAGAATAAAGATAACCCGTTGCGTGAGATCGAACCAACGAATGTTAGGCAGCACATGTTTGGCAATCCTTACAAAAAAGACAAGCATATGGTTATGGTGGACGAGGCTGATCTCAGTGATGTGGCACCAATGAAATCAAATAATGGCGCTGGCGGTGCGCCCATGCCGGGCGTGCCAGGCGGCTTGTCAAAGAAAATCGATGCCTCACGGGCGCGCAAACGCAAAGCGGGCCCAATACGCAAGGATTACATTTTTCGGCGTACTTCCACCGATGTGCGACCTAGCACGTCGAGTCTTAGTGTAACGTCCTCGAATTCCTTGAGCGCCTCGGTTTCTTCACTTTCCGACTTTGATGACGATAGCGCCTCAGACACCGCGTCTATTTCGTCCGGCATGTCAGACGACGGCGATCCGGACCGACTTGTAGTGGCTTTCGACTTCAACGAAGACGAACCTGGCGACCCGCTAATAAACGGTTATGTGCGCAATTTTATCAACGGCATTAGCGATGAAAGTAGCTGTGATTCAGACATGAGTGGACCGAGTTTAGGCCAAATCAATTCAACTGTGGCCCTCAGTATTGCGGCGGGTACTTTGCCATTAACACCTGTTATACAAATGCATAACAGCAACAACAACACTTTGACACCTATGTCACCGCCCGGTTCGCCACAACCCTATTTGAACACTTATGGTCAGCCTGCAGATGCATTGCCTGCTGTTGGCTCAATAGTGTCACCAAATATTTTAGCTAATGCCNAGTGCGTATGCGAGCGTGTATGTGAACACAGACGAATGGGCGATTATTTTGCATTGTTGAGAAAGTGGGTAGTAGATGTGGGCGTGGCATTTTGGTTAATGATCTGAATACTGAGCTGGGATGTTATTGCGTGCGAGTGTTCTTTAAAGGATTATAGCTGCAAGCAAAGGACCTTTAAATTGCTGTCAATCAATAACAAAGTAGTGTCCACAGGTTAACCCGGGTAACTGCCGGGTTATACATATGCATATGTATGTACATATAAGGCGGTTTAAATTTGTTAAAAATTATACGAAATTGTGTTTTCTGTTAAAAATTTTAAAGGCACAAAGTAATTTTAATTGTGAAGCATAGGATTGTAGCTTCCCACTTTCATTAGTAGCTATTGTTTATCTAGTTTCAATTTAAAATACCCTTTTTAATGGTAATTGTGTTGTTGTATGAAGAATATACTATCATTGCCCAGATGGGCTTCTTTACCAATCGTTGCAGCTTTAAAGTTGATATAGAAAGATTTTTAATTAGAACAGATGTAACAAATGNGGTGCGTATGCGAGCGTGTATGTGAACACAGACGAATGGGCGATTATTTTTCATTGTTGAGAAAGTGGGTAGTAGATGTGGGCGTGGCATTTTGGTTTGGTGATCTGAATACTGAGCTGGGATGTTATTGCGTGCGAGTGTTCTTTAAGGGATTATAGCTGCAAGCAAAGAACCTTTAAATTGCTGTCAATAAATAACATAGCAGTGTTCACAGGTTAACCCGGGAAACTGCCGGGTTATACATATGCATATGTATGTACATATTAGGCGGTTTAAATTTGTTAAAAATTATACGAAATTGTGTTTTCTGTTAAAAATTTTAAAGGCACAAAGTAATTTTAATTGTGAAGCGTAGGATTGCAGCTTCCCACTTTCATTAGTAGCTATTGTTTATCTAGTTTCAATTTAAAATACCCTTTTTAATGGTAATTGTGTTGTTGTATGAAGAATATACTATCATTGCCCAGATGGGCTTCTTTACCAATCGTTGCAGCTTTAAAGTTGATATAGAAAGATTTTTAATTAGAACAGATGTAACAAATGTAACCCACATACATACTACTAAATTAGCAATTTTTGTTTTTAATAAATTCTGCTCTGTGTATACTTTGTCCTTGCCGAATGAAGCCTACGAGCACGAATTTTCACCAGTGATGACTGCTTTATGCACCTAATTTTTCTCTAAACTTACACACGCAGCTTAAATGCTACCAATCGCTTGTCTTGATAATACATACAAACGCAGCTCCCACAAACCCATTTTAGCTATAAATATATGGCCTGATTAAATCTTAGGAAGCATATAGTCAACTTGTCATTTGGTTAAATCCACCCCACTTAAAGGCCACATAAAGAGAAATGTGATTGCGCTGCTTTAGTAGACTTTAAAACGAAAGTAATTTTTTGCTTTGTTTAAAACACTTTAAATTCCTTTATTTTCCAAACAAAAACCACATACGTATATTAAGTTTAATATAGAAAAACCGTGTTGAATGAAANCTTGACGAATGAAGCCTACGAGCACGAATTTTCACCAGTGATGACTGCTTTATGCACCTAATTTTTCTTTGAACCTACAGCCGCAGCTTAAATGCTACCAATCGCTTGTCTTGATAATACATACAAACGCAGCTCCCACAAACCCATTTTAGCTATAAATGTATGGCCTGATTAAATCTTAGGAAGCATATAGTCAACTTGTCATTTGGTTAATTCTATCCCACTTAAAGGCCACATAAAGTGAAATGTGATTGCGCTGCTTTAGTAGACTTTAAAACGAAAGTAATTCTTTGCTTTGTTTAAAACACTTTAAATTCCTTTATTTTCCAAACAAAAACCACATACGTATATTAAGTTTAATATAGAAAAACCGTGTTGAATGAAAAAAGGGGTATCCCCAAGGCACCCTGTTTGCTTCACTAAAATTCAATGTTAGTTAACGATAAGGGAAAAATACATACACATACATATGTATGTATGCGCATAGACATGTAAATAAAAGCAAAACATAATAATATTTATAAAGATCGAGGATGACTCTGGCCTGCGCAAAAAAATTGTTTATAAAAACTTCAATAAAATATGTATGAATGTATGTATTCAAATACACNATACATACACATACATATGTATGTATGCATAGACATGTAAATAAAAGCAAAAAATAATAATATTTATTAAGATCGAGGATGACTCTGGCCTGCGCAAAAAAATTGTTTATAAAAACTTCAATAAAATATGTATGAATGTATGTATTCAAATACACCTAGGTTTTTTGCAAAAAATTAAAAAAAAAAATATACATATATTAGTAAAGAATTCATTTTCAGTGTTTTTATTTTCTCAAACAACATTTCCTAGTTAATTGTAAATACTGTAACGCTACATACCGAATTGGACATTTTTATGTGGAAATTCGAGCAAATATTTTAAAAATTTAAAATTTAGATCAGAACATCAAAAAATATTTAAAAAATTGATACATAAAATACGAATACATAACGTAAAACTTAAGTAAATTTTTGAATGTATCTTAAATATTTTATAATATTGAATTATAAATGAGTGAAAGAGACACAAATATACATAATTACATTTATGAGAAATATTTTTAAATCTTCATGCTTATCTACTACTACATACATGCAGTGAGTAAGTTGATTCAAAAAAAACATTTTATGACTAAAATAATGTTATGGCAGCAAGAATTTTGCTAAATTTTTTTTAAACTTAGTTACATAGCAATTTTACGAACATTTTCAGATTTTACCATATTACCTCCGAACCAACAGCGTATGTACGAACGCATGTTGTGCAATCACCAAATGTGATGAACGATATGCATATGTATGTATGTATGTATGAATGCTATAAACCCATGCTACCACGCCGATTAAATGACGAACTAACCGTGGATTTGCACAAAGGAAAGTATTTTTCAAAGTACATACATATAATTGATATATAGATATATAATCCAACCCAACTAACTTTTTTTCAAATTGTACTTTTTTTAACATTTCGAGCGCGGGTTTAAAATATTTCCGTAGATTTTTGCAACACTTGCCTAAAATTATGCAATGGATAATGATTGTGACGAATGATAATGATTGTGTGGTTCAACTGATTGCAGAACGCGTCCGGTTATAGAATTTGTGAGAAAGTGTGTGTGTGCACATAGTAGGTACCCTGCAGGAAATCGAAAAATATCAGGCCGACGTGCTCCTGATGAATTTGTTCAATGACGATGTAGACAATTAGCCTCTTCCAGTGTACAGTAACGACTTCGAACTATTTCTGACCAAATCCTGGTGTACGGGAACATGCTAAAGGTCAGTATGCAGCTCTCAAGAAAACGGTCATTATTTCGGGTGTGCGTCCAAGGAATTTTGACATCTGATGCTTCACAGCCTGCGACCTCACTCTTTCCTCAAGAAATAATGCAATGGGCATATATTTCTGCTGCAAATATGGGTTGCCCTGTGCTCCTTTTTCACAAAAAAACTTTAGAAAACCGTAGTATGGAAATTTGTCTCAATAAAATTTCTTAGCTATTTCTTGTTACGTTATTTTATATGGAGTTTTTGCTTTTCTTGAGAGCTGCATTCTGGCCTTAAATTACGTTGACCGTCTTAAGTAAAAAATGCTGCATCGCTGTAAAACTGTATGTTTTATATACAGCTGAATTTGATAGATATGTATGTATATATGTACATATGTATGAAGCTGCAAACGCCTAAGCGATTCCCGTCGAGTCCAATTAAGCACGCCAGTCGTTTCCAAGTGAAGCCAAATCATTCTCCACTTCTGCCTTTCCACCGCTGAGGATCCCGAAATCGACAAATAAATGGCTTGTGTCGATCTTTAATATTATCGCAGGTCTTTTACAATATTTGGCGTATGGTGCATTTGCCATGTCTACAGCCTCACTGATAAGGCGCAATCAATTCGCGGGGCCAGCATTTGAAGCTCTTCCCACTTCCGTATTTCGGCCTCTCTTTTTTTATTACGAAAAAATACGTTTCATTTCCCTCTGCAGCTCGCTATATCGGTCTCACATAGCTCGCCTTGCGTCCGATCACAGAGTGACCCTCTTAGCGGCACCTTTTCTCTGTGCAGCTTCGTGATATTCCTCATCGTACCAGTTCTTTCGAGCTCGCTGAAATCCAATTCTTCTTCGGCGGCTGTACTTAATGAACGGAAAATGTGGTTCCACTGATCGCATAAGTCGGTTTGTTGAAGAGTGTTATCAGAGAGCAGGTGTGAAAGTCGCGAGGCGAATGAACTGACTGTCTGTTCTGATTACAGTTTTTTGACGTTGGGCTTTACTTGTGTTTCTGGACTCGCATTTATTGCTGCACAGAGGCGTGTGCGTTTCTAGCTTGCAACAAGAACGTGGTCCGAATCGATGTATGAGCCTCGAAGTGTACGTATGTATGTATGTACGTCTAAAACGCTGGAAGCGTGCCTTTCGTCTATCGCAACATGATCGATTTTGTTTCTCGTTTTTTCGATCTGGAGACAGCCATAAAAGTGGCACCGTAGTACTGTTTCTTACTGGTAAGTTTGTGGCCGGCTAAGTCGATCAGTTTCAGTCCGTTATCGGACGGTTCCTCATGGAGGCTGAATTTTCCGACGGATGAACCAAATATCCCCTCAGTTCAGATGCTGATAGCCTCAGCCACCTCACACGCTTTTATTCTCCGATCGAAGGTTATCATTCCATGAATTTTGTCGACGATTTCTGGCGTGACGACCTCTTTTGGGTGACCTGAACGCTCGGTTTCACTTTGCGTTAACCCAGCAGAAAATTTGGAATAGTTAAAAGTAACCCAGCAAAGAATCTGGAATTTTTCATTAGAAACACCTGCTGCAAGTGGTTGTAGTATACTAGTGGGTTGATACAAAGCAATACGGAAATATTAAAAACAATGAAATGATTTTGGGACTAGTTCAGGACTTTTTTGAGTTTAATTCGGAACCATTTCGGGTCTAGTTCAGATTTATTTCAGCAATTTTTCGGCACTTATTTATTAGGGGCTAGTTCTGGACACAGATGTTTACACAATAAATTTCATGATTACCTGGTACTCACGTCTTTTTTAATGTTACTATATTCAGGGATCGAACCTGATTATGATTAATACATTATAAAAATACACCCGCTTACCGAATTTCAGTCGGATATCTCGAATACTGAGGAACATTTATAAGAATCCATCTGTACTTCCTCCGGTAGTGTTATAACACCATTTTATGTTCATGAAAGGCATAACACGAGGTAGCCACAAAAAAGGAGGTTTCGCACTGGTTGCTCTCTAGTATAACACCTTTTAAGGAGGTGAATATCTAGTCCGACAGCTAAGCAGCTATCAAGGCTCTTGGCTTCTAGATGGTTCTTTCGAGAACAGTGGAAGATTGTTTGACTTCCTTATCGACCGCATCGGATTACTACGCTGTTGAGCTAATTTGGGTTCTGTGCCTCAGCGAAAACAATGGAAACTGCATAGGCGATGAGCTGGCAAGACAAGGAACTCTTGAGGAGGTGCTCCCATATAGAGAAGATCTGGGTACTAACTGACCTCGTGTTCTATCTTGAATGAATGGAATGATGGGCGTTTTGTCAGCTCGGCGATCGCTGGGCGAGACTTTGGGATACAAGGCGGTTACATTTTTCTGGCCGCGTGTAGACCGGAGGCGGCAGGCAGGGAACTCTTGAGACTGAGCAAGTTAAACCTGCTCTTCTGGTGCCCTGCTTTTGCGAGCCGAAGTTTCAGGCACCCTAGGTAGGACCTTTTCCACACTCCCGATGAGCTTTTTTTTTAATGGATATCAGTCACTTGGGGAGCTTCGCTGTAAGACGTCCTAGCTCTCATCCTTCTGCCAGTTTGTTAAAAAAAAAAGAGAAAGGAAAATCAAAAAGTAGCTTCGACGCGTTGAGACGGATGATATTGAATGACTAAGGCCGTCTTCTCGGCTGCGTGTTAAAGTTAACGAAAGCTTTAATTGCTTATAACAGCCAATCGGGTAAGTCCTTAACGATGTTTAACGGGAAGATAAATTTAACAGACAGACAAGAAAACAGTTTACACTGACTGACCCGATGGAGATACACGCAGGACAAAAGTATCAAACATGCAGTCAGATGGCACATAAATTTCCGAAAATTTCCTACAAAGGCTACAAAGAGAAATATACAGTACTTTTCATATAAAAGTAACCACACTTTAAAGGCATATGAAAGGAGGATATTTTATTGGCAAAATAAATTTTTGCCAACCTGGTTATGTACCAAAAACATCCTTTTAAAAAAAAACTTGCAAAAATTTCGGATATTATTGAATTTAATTTTTATTAAAAACAGTAAGTGTATTCAGACTATTCTCGTTAATGTATTAATTCGTTATCTGGTAACTCGGTAACATTTTCAACTTCGAACGCCCCTTATTATTTTTCTGGTTAAAATTACTTTTATTTAGGTAATACTTGTAAAATTTATTAATTCCACGACAGAAAGATTTATTGAACTTTTGGTAAAACGTATGCACTTTTCGCGCGAGAAAATTCCAGCAAATATGTGACAGAAAGGTGATATTTTAACGCATGTGTTAATTTTTTCAAACCCTGGGAAAATCAATTTTTTCAAAGCCTGGTAGCGACACCTAAAAATTTGTTTAAACATTTACAATTTTCGTGTTTTTCTTTATTTTGTACGTCGAATTTTATATGGGCACCAAAAATTTAAATGTTGATATTTTTAAGGACTACCCTAATGTACATATATCTAGTACGGTGACCATAAATATATTTTGAAAATGCAGGACTTCTTTCAAAAAATTTATCTACATATAATTGCGTAGTATAAAAATTACAAAAATATACTACATATATACATTACTTGTCATTTGAATAGCGCACCCATTTTTTGATTTTCTACCATACAAAGTATGCTTGACAAAATTTTTATATGGAAGAAAATGCGCAACACCGTCAACCAAAAAAATTGTCGCCCCTATCTTTATTTTATTTTTTTATTTTTTTAAATTTTTTAAATGGGATGTAGACGTAGAATATGCTATATTTGTATAAAAAGTTAATGAATATTAAACAAACAAAAGGAAAACTGTACCTACTAAGTATTAAAAGGATGCGCTATTCAAATTCCAATTCCAATTTTAAACTTTAAACATAAATCACATTTGCTTCATTGGTATTAATCTTTCAGTAATGAATATTTACAAAATTATAGTAAGGCATATTACATATTACTTTACATGAAATATGAACCTCTATAAAGCAAATTTTTTAGGCAAACTTTGGGTCGTTGAATACGAAAAAATACCCATGGTTTCAAAGAAGTGTTTTCGAGATTTGTTCGAAAAACGTAATTTTAGTACTTTTTCAGTTATTCCTCAATATCTCATGAAACGACGGCAAAGTAATATAATGTAAGAGGACTGTAGGTCGCTTATGTTGATTGGATAATTTTTTCATGAGATATTGACGAATAGGTCCGAAATGTACCAAAAACACGTTTTTCGAAAAAAAATTACGAAAACGCTTGTTTGAAAAGAAAATTGGCTTGGAAAATATTTTTTTTCTTAAGCGATTACCACTTGTAGAACAGTGTTATCGGTATATTTGATGCTGGTTTTCAATTTCTCGTCATCCATTGTCCATAACCGTAGAATAGTTAGAACGCATTGACTAGTTGAACCTTCAAAACCAGCTTACCCTTATGTAGTTATCAATTAGTTATCGACACTGCTTTTATTTCGATTAGGAAAAGTTAATTTTAAAATATCGAAGAAAATGCGGGACAAAAGCAGGACACTTGGAAAAAATCAGTACATTTTGAGGGTTTTCTGTTTTGAAAAACTACGCAGGACAGACCTTTAAATAACAGTACGGTCCTGCAAAAAACAGAACGGATGGTCACCGTAAGTATAGCTATTTTAGAATTCGCAAAAAAAAAAAGCCAGCTCAAGCTGTTGTCCTCTGCGCCCACCCACAGCTTTCACAAATTTGTAAACAAATTCTTTTATAACTTTTTGATATTAATATTCGGCATAAGAATGCATTTGATTGGCTTATAGAAGAAAAATTTGGTCAATAAAACGTTTTATGTATACATATGTATGCATGTACATACATTTACATACATATATGTACGCCATTTCCTTTTTTCGCGAAATTCGCGCGAATATTTCCAAATGAAAAAAAAAAAACAAAAAACAATAAGACCAAGCGAAATAAGTTGTTGTCATGTGCCTGTTTTTAAAATTTGACGAATTGACTGACTATGACGGTGTCGGAGATTATATTCCTTTAAATCTCTTCAAGGTCGTTATAATGTGGGTTTATTCGCTTAGACGTGTTTTTTAAACGTTAATCACACATAAGTACATGCATATGTATGCACATATGTATGTATGTGTGCACATACCAACACTGAAACACACGAATGCCTCCTACACCTGTCGTTTAAAAATTTGTTTTCGAAATGGTATTTAAAATGTCTTGTTTTCATTTTGCATTTACGTTTACTGCGTGCATTTATATGTATGTATATGCATGTACATTAGGGTGCCCATCGAAATTTTTTGTTGAAAACTCCCAACAATCCAAGTCTGACAATAGATTATCATACACTATTTTAAGGGCCTATAAATCCTCTTCTCACAAAATGTTCGCTCTTTAAAATTGAATAAAAAATAATTATTCAAAAACTGATAAATCTACAAAACCGTATTTTCCCACCCAAAATGACCAGTCACGACCTATAAATGACTTTTAAAAAATCTCTAAAAATAGGCAATAATATTTCTCATAAAAGGAAGAAAATTGGGTGGTAGGGTAATAAAATGACAAAAAAAATTTTTATTTTCGATGGGCACCCTAATGTACATACATATGTGCATATGTGCATATATTCACCAAATTTTTTTTTTTAATGTACAGTTTGCGGTATGTGTAACCACTGTTTGCTACTGAAATTTAGTAGCTAAAAAGTAAAATAATTTGGAAAGAAATGTTCACTTAAACGATGAGAATAATTGTCATGAGTCATGGGAATTGGTATTCACTTTCATTCTCGCTGTTTAATAAGTCAGTAATGAGAGGGGGTTTTTGCGTTGAGAGAGATGAAGAGTGAGAATGAATTCCTCTTTATTATAAATAGTTTTAAAATATAAGGTAAAAAAGGAATAAAAAAAAAAATACAAAAAATTAACTAAGAAGTAAAAAAATAATTTTTTAAAAGTTAATTATCAACTCAAGAGTTATTAAAGAGTAATTAAACGCTTAAATAATAATAGATTGACGCTTACACATATGTATGTTAGTGTTTAGCCGAGCTTGTCCTTCGATTTGTGGCGTGCGCCTTGATGTTGTTACACAATCAGTTTAAGCCGACTTCGAACCGCGATTGTATTTTTATGAGAAGCTGTTTTTCATGGTCGAAATACACTTGGAGGTTTGCCATTGCCTGCAGAGAGGCGACCGCTGCACAGTGGTTCAAAATTGAAATTTTGTGTTCACAATTCACTGGAGCCTTCATTTTTCACTCAATTTGATAATTTTTTTTATGAAATCTAATAGAATTAGAGCCCGATTTTTGAATTTTTGTTTGTTTGTATTATTACTTTTTTCAGTGCAAAGTGCAGAAAAAGTAGCAATTTTGAAGAAACTCGATTCTCCTGTTCCAGTTACTAAAAGTTACATAATAAAAACTAGTTGAAAACAATTGTAAGGATCTCCCAAAACTAAAAAAATTAAAAAAAAAATATTTGAAATGTTATAAAAAAATTTTACCAAAATGTTTTTTTTTTCTGCTGAAAATTTTTTATAATTTTTTTGTGATTTATTTTTTTTTTTGTATCGGGAGCACCCTACAATTGTCTTCAACTAATTTTTATTATGGAACATTTATTAACTGGAAGAGGAGAATCGATTTTCTTCAAAATTTCTACTTTTTCTGTAATTTGCACCTCAAAATTTAATACAAACAAATTCAGTTTTTTTTAATCTTGCTGAATTTTTTTTATAAAATATTTAAAACTTGTTTATGATTTTTTTTTGTATTAATACAAACAAACAAAAATTCACAAATCGGGCTCAACTAGTCTCTAGCAAATTTTATTAAAGCAGGCTCGATCCCTGCTGAAGTCTAGAAAAAAAGAAGAATGATGAGGAGATGTGGTGATCTTCGAAATAGCTGCTACAACTTCTACCGCTTAGACTTTGTTGCTTTTTCAATTTTTCCTAGTAAACAATCGTCGTACAAAGCTCAATAAGAATATTAAAAATAAAATGTTTATAAGCCACAATAACATTGACTAATGCATTTATCATTTGGCAAAACAACTTCTCTTATGTGAGGCCATTTTGTCTACTATCTATTAAAGAAACTAGTCTGCCTTGTTTGTAACGGGTGATTNGAAATGTCAAAGCATACTGAGCATCTTTCTCTTTGACACCATGTCTGAAATCCCACGTGATCTGTCAAATACTAATGCATGAAAATCCTAACCTCAAAAAAATCACCCGTTACTAAGAGGTCGGGAGTAGAACCTACCCGTCCCTCTCTGCTTGGCGGGCTTAGCTCCGTCCCACCATATATGTATATATAATTATTGCTAGTATAAAGGTGCATTAGTAGAACCTACCCGCAACCTTCCACGAGAGGAAGTAGAACTTGCCTGTCTCCTAATACGTACCTCCTTCCCTTCAGTAGTCGACTGACGACTCCTTTTTGCTTTGGCTGCTGGCCGCAGACGCGTCACGTTAGTAGCGGATGTCCTTTTTGCTTATTTCTTTAATGGACTTCCGCTCTGTTTAACCACTTCCATTTCAAACCTCAACTCGGTAATACGATCAAAAGATGGAGCATCCCCGACTTGGTGATTTATATTTTTTCGTTTCCCGTTAAAAATATTTTCGTCCATTTTATAGGTCCAGCACAAATTGAAACTCAACGGTTAGTTAGAGGTTGAAAAGTTTCAAACAAACTTCCGTATTTCTATTATCAGAATGCGAATCTGTAGTAAAAACATTTATATATAATTTAAAAAACCCACTTGAGATCGAAACTAGAAGTCGATAATACGGCCAAAAGATAAAGAATCCTCGAATTGGTAGTTCATACTTTTGCGTTTTAAAATAAAAAAAATGTTACTCCATTTTAGGAGGGGTGGAAACCGCTCCTCTTTCGTCTCGTACAAAAATTACACTCTGTAAGTCACTCATCATGCCTGCGCTGGTGTATGGCGCGGAGGCATGAGCAATGAAAACATCTGGTAACTGAGGAAGAGGAAGACCACCTCTGCGCTGGAAGGACCAGGTGGAGAAGGACTTGGCTTCCCTTGCGTCCTATTGGCGTCAATTCGCGCAGAAGGGAAACGATTGGCGTAATGTTTTGGACTCAGCCAAAATCGCTTAGGCGGTTACAGCGCCAATAAAGAAGAAGTAAGGACGGGTGGTCTAGGACACCCTGTACTTCTAGAAAAAAACTAAAAGCTAGTCTGATATTTAGTGACCTCAGAAAGCTCAACAAATTTCCCGAACAAATTTCCGCCATTTTGATTTTTGATAGTGACGATGCAGAATCGTCAACAACATTGGAAACTTTTAAATATTGAGTTTCAAGAGGATTTATCTACTTTTTGCAAAGTTTGACAGCCATATTTTATCCTGCATTTTGAATTTGCAAAAATTCCTACAGGAACGTAGCCGAAATTTTTAAAATTTAATTTTGATACAGAATTGTCCTTGGATCATCCAGGAGCGTTCCTGCATCAAAGAAGCAAATTTTGGAAAAAAATGTTGTTCACGTTATTTCGGCGATTGGGGCTCGATATTTTGGCCTGTTTTGGCCAGAGGTGGTAAACTGAGTACAGCTCCTGTGTTAAGAAGGCAGATTGAACTCCGCAGCTTGCTCTCACCCCCTAGGATTATTCTATAACGAAAAAAATTATACTTCCGTTATTTTTTATTTTGAAATCAAACAATATTTAAAGGTATGGTATAGAAATCTTGAAAATTAATATTTTTCGATCGGAGAACTTTGTTTCATTTCAGGAGACTTCTAATAACAATACCCAATTGTTTATTTAACAATTTTTTACTATTAATTATTTTTTATAGGACACCTAAAACTCTCAAACAAATGCCAGGGTTGGGAAAATTGTACTAAATCGTAGTTTGCCCTACCACTAGAGCTTTAGTGGTAGTGCATTTCATGCCCAACCCTGAAAAATGCAATGGGGTGACCCAAAAAAATCGCTACTATTAAAAAATGGTATAGCAAACTAATATGTATTATTTTTGAACAAACAAAGCGCCATTGACGAAGAAATTGAAAATAAATCTACGAAATGCTGTTTTTTACTTTCAGAGTAGTACCCAAATATGACTATGTACGGATAATACTCGGATGTAATATTAAAAAAAAAAATTAATTATTTAGACAGAATATTTTCGAAAACTTGAGTCGTGAGAGTGTAGTTTCCAGAAGACACGACTGCATTCCATTTGAGGCATCACCAAGCCACACCGCTGTCACTGGCTTCATCTCTCTGACTCATTGCATTCCCAATGTAAACAATAAATATTTTTTTCGCCAATTAAAATTTATGTTGTGCTATATTTAAAAATATGAACACCAATCGCATTTGTCACAGGCAGCTAACCTACATATGTACAACGCCAACAACTAATCCCATATGGATATTTTGCTAAGTTTAATTATATTGAAATTGCGTGGGTGCATAAATATGTACATATGTAAGATTATATTGTAAATTTCCTTATTCATTTTTTTATATTCATCCATTTTAGTGTATGTATTTGCTAAGGTCATGAATTCATAGATTTTGTTTACAAATAAAATTTTTAATTCTAGAATAACCAATTAACAACAAAGTAGACAACCCATCGCCAGCTAGCAGCTCATCGAATGCCACAAGGAGACAGTGAAATAAATTTGCTTATTATGAATGCATATTTGCAAAAAAAATTTACACTTTTATTTTCTTTTCCTTCGCATACATACATATGTACATATGTACATGCATCAACATTAACATTTGTGCGTTTGTTAGTGCCTGCATTATATAGACATTTCAAGTGAGCTAGAATTGTGACATCACACTCTATAAAATATCGTTATTTCTAATACCGCCCACCACCACCATCTCACTAGCTGTGCTTCATCCAAGCTGTCATAGAAATATTTGTTTGTACGTATGTATGTATAAATACATATACTTATGTACATATACATATGTATATATATATATGTATGTATAAATACATATACTTATGTACATATACATATGTATATATATAAATATACATATGTATAAACTCAAATATTTACATATGCATGCATAGCAAATTCGTATTCATCCAAAACGCATGCATACGAATATAAAGATTTTACATTGAGGTTCGCCGATTTGGCTGGAACATTATGATTTTCACTTATTTAAGTCAATTAATAAGCGATTATTAATTGCTATGATTTAGAATTTAACTGCTTATAAATACGGTTTTGCATTTCCTTAACTGGTCACTTACGCGTACCGGTTACTCCTACATACACTTTTCGAAGAGCAGTTACAGTAAATGAGAAAAATTGTAATGCACACAGCGTTGCCGCTTTGGTAATTTTTAACCAAAATTGGTAATTTTTTTTTTTATTTATCAAGTTTGATAAGTTATTTTTAAATTTGGTAGCTGTTTCGATTCGGTCTTACATGTAAGATTTTTTTTGGTTCTGATTCCACATTAGCAGGTGGACCGTAAGAGTTTCCTTTTTGTAGAAATACCAGGTAATCCTGAAAGTTTCGCAAAGCGAAAGTTGTTCCAGCTTTCCTTGGGTACTAGAATGGTGTGTTCTTTAACAAACTGCTTGAAAGTGGCTATTACTAGGAATATCCACTGTGTCCTTTCCTGGAAGGTTTTGGGTGGTCCTACCTTTCCCTGTCAGTTCGTCAGCTTTTCAAATACCATCAATTTTTCGGTGTACCCGGCAACCATATATATGAATAGAATTCTACGTAAAAACTTATGTTCTCGTTCCAAAAGCTACGGCATGCAGCGGGGGGCTTCACTCTGTCTATGTGTAAGTCGAAAGCTTTCCTTAAATCGTTGAATTTTGGATATATTACCTTGTCACTTGTTTACATACAGTGGTCGAAAAAATTATAGCCGCACCATATTTTGACAAGTTTTAACATATTATTTTTTTTTGTGATTTAATTTTGGTTATTTTTTATAAAAATATTGTTATTTACTTAACAGAGCTCAAACGAATTCAAATTTCAAATTTTGTTCAATATTTAAAAAAATTTAACAAACTTTCGTAAAAATTTTAGGTTAATGGATATACATATCGAGCCCTAGCCGCCAAAATAACGTAAGCGACTTTTTTAAATTTTATTTTTGATGCAGACATATTTCTAGAGCATCTAAATGCCTTTCTGCATCAAAAAGGCAATTTTGAAAAACATCTCGCTTACGTTATTTTGGCAGTTAGAGCTCGATATGTAAGCGACATTTTTTTCAAAATTTTCTTTTTGATGCAGAAAGGCATCTAGATGCTCTAGGAATATTTCTGCATCAAAAATAAAATTTTTTAAAAATGTCGCTTACGTTATTTTGGCGGTTAGGGATCGGTATGTATATTTGTACAGTTCTGCACATAAAATAGGTTTGGTAATTTTTTGTTGAATTTGATAACTTTTTCCGGTGATTTTGGTAAAAAATAAAAAAACTGTGTGGCAACACTGAATGCACTTTACCCCAAAAGAGCAATTTTTGCCGATATGGTATACTTGTTTTGAGTGAAAACTCATGTGAAAACTATTTGCTCTCAAACAGTGTTTCAGTTGCGCTAAATATGGGTGGCAGGGAGAGTTCTCATCGCTAATGATCGGGATCCAGATTACAACTTTGCTTGCAAATACAACAAGGAAGCACAGTGTTGTTTGTTTTTCGAAAAGAGTTGCCACCTTTTAAAAAATTATATTCAAATTATTAATAAAAAATAAATACATTATTAAAAAATGGGTATCAACCGAAATAGCTTTGAAAAGTTTTGTTTCTTAGCTGAACTACAGGAGGGTTGCCACCTATTTAAAAAATCATATTAGGTAAGAAAAATATGTATCACCATATGGGAATCAAATGAAAGGGGTTTCCGAAAGTAGTATGTAGTTTGAAAATATTTTGTAGAGGGTTGCCACTTGCTTGAAATGTCGAATTTAGTTTACTTATAACAAGTTATATGAAACATCAAAATATGGATGTCAAACGATGGAGTGCTTAGAAATCTTTAGTTTGAACGCTAAGAATATTTTTGGGATGTTGAAAGAGGGTTGCCACCAGTTTAAAAAGTAAAATTCAAATTATTTAATAAGTTTAATGAATTATTAAAATACGAGTATCAGTCGAAGGGGGTTTGAAAAACTTTTAGTTCTGAACTGTACATGTTTAAAAATTAAATTCCACTTAATTCACCAGTTAAATAAAACATGTATTGCAATGTCAGGCGAAAATACTTTTGAAGAGGGCGGCTACATTTGGAATATTTTGTAAGTTTTGAAATTCAGTTTTGGGCGTTTTAACGCCATGCGGGTTCACTAGTATAATCCTATTATTTAATATACTTTCTTATATACATACATATATTTTTAATATCATAATTTTAATAATTATTTTTTTTATACAAAATATTTAGGACTAAACCAAAAATTCAAAATTTGCATTATTTTCTTCATGCCACGAAATGCGACCCAACTGTTTGAGCGTAATTTCTCACACTCTCTCCCTTGCTCAACTTTGAGCATTTTACTAAAGTATCTTCAAGTGCGCAATGGAAAGCAACTGAATACGCCAACGAATAAAAACCAGTGACTGAGTGAGATACAAATTAGTCTCAAAGTAGAAATCCAAGCGATAACTTCTCAATTGTGCGGAGCAAAAAGTCGATTTGTGCAAAAGCAAATAATAAGAGAGAACAGCAGAAAAGTTGACAAGTGGAAACGTAGAAAACATTGTTTTGAATTAAAAGAGAAGACACCCATACAAACATACAAAGATAGCCAAAATTTGTTTCGGCAAATAATAATTTTTCGTGAATAAATCAATAAATTTGTGCTAAGGAGTCCATAAAATGGCTGATGCTAACAAGAGGAATATCCCCATCAAATTGGGCGACTTCAGCATTATCGATACAGAATTCTCGAGCATTCGTGAGCGCTTCGATGCGGAAATGCGCAAAATGGAAGAGGAGATGAACAAGTTCCGGCATGAGTTGATGTCGCGCGAGGCAAACTTCTTCGAGTCCAGCAGGTGTGTACACAATGAAATGAAAAGGTTAAAGGATTGTACATATGTATGTAGAAAGAAAGGGTGGAATGGTTTTTCGTGTTTTCAAAATTAATGAGCAAAAAAAAAACAACCACGAAAGAACGTATGTATGCGCGCATAGAACTCTTTTTTTTTTTCTAAGCAGCTTCTGTTCATCAGCAGCGCATCGAGTTCCTGTGCGCGCGAATTGTTCAAAATGTTGTGACATCTGCGCAGAGTTTCTATTTTGGCAGAAAAGCTACAGTTAATTCATACATCAGTGCAAAAGGCATTCGAATCGGCTATTTTAGTGTTTTTTTTTTGGTCTGGAACTTGACACCTTACAATTTCTCATGCATAACGTGAGTTTTGCTTCGCCCACTTCTGTGTTCGCGGTCGTATGCTGTTAATTAAGTGCTTCAATGTATGGAATTATGTCTCGTATCTTAGCACGCTGTTGTTGTGCTGCTAGACTAAGTGATAGTTGAGTCTATGAAAATCCCGCAAGAGTTTCAGCCAGCTCAGGTATCACACTTTCTCACACTCTATAAATGATTTGAAGCTACACAATAAGTGAAGATACTTCGGAACTGCGATATGTCAGATATGTACAGCCCGCGAAAAAAGATAGCACATACAAATTTTTACCAGTTTTGCCTACTTTTATTTTGCTTTGTTTAAGGTTCATTATTTTTTTATTAAAGTTCAGCTGCTTATCTAATAAAAACCATATAAATAATAAATAATATAATAAACTTCAAACTTTGCACAAAAATTTAAAAAATTGCAAAAACTTTTCATCCCAATTCCATGTACTTTAATTAGAATTTCTAAATTAATTTTTGGTATGCCGATTTATAGCTTATTAAAATCTAGCATAATCAAGTGACAGTTTGAAGTTGCTAAAAAATCGCATTGATTTTTGATATTTTTTTTCTGACGGTGCTATGCACTTTTTCCTAATAAAAAATTACTTTGTATGGAAGAAAATGCATGATACCGTCAGAAAAAAAATTATAAAAAATCAAAGCTCGGAATTGGGATGAAAAATTTGTGGAATTTTTAAAATTTTTGTACAAAGTCTGAAATTTGGATTTATATGGCATTTGTTATTAGATAAAGATCTATACTTTTATATAAAAACAATGAATATTAAACAAACAAAAGATAAATAGTCAAAATTGTTCAAAATGTTGAGGGGCTATCGTTTTGTCGCGGGCTGTATGCATGTACATACGCACATACTTATGCTCATTTAATAAAATACTGTCACAACTCAAAAACTAAACTTTTGAGGAGACTTGTTTAACTTTCCAAATTTCGGCCAAAACGTAAAAAAGGTTGAAGCACGAATTCATGTAACTAAATCGTTCCCTTAACTTATTTTTGTACCGCTTTATAATTTTTGGGAAATATGTACATATAACAGTAATTCTACATCTTTTGCTCAAAAACGTAATTTTTGAGTTATCGACAGTCTTTTAGTAAAAGAGATATGTAGTTGCGGCTAACGAACAGCAGCGCACATGTACATATGCACGTCTTTTTTCCTGCACTTTTTTGTGGTGACAGACAGACATTTCTATTCTACATTGCGGCTTTTGTAGTGACAAGTACAGTGGATCGAATTGGGGTTTCACAGTTTTTGTTTTTAACTACTTCTGATTACAGATGGCTGCGGAATATCGGTACCCGCGGGACCCACGGTAATAAAATCTTCCTTAAAACCGTTATAGCTTTTGAGTTTTTTGAATGATTATTATTCTTAATAGTTAGAACTCAATAATAACAATAATAATAGGAACTATTATCTTTGAGCGAAAAAATAAAAATAAAGTAATAATAATTTCCTTTGAGTAAAAAAATAAAACTCAAATATTAATTATTATAAAATAAAAATCATTGTAAATTCCAGTAGGACGTACGAACACAAATATGTGAGTATAGTTAAAATTGTTTTACGTCGATTACAACTTGTTATTTTTTTGATTCAAATTTAAAAAATAATTAATTTTTAAAATAATTTTCCGTCCCTGTAAAAAATTAACTGCAATTGCTTCACTGTAAACTTGGCACGTCTGACTGATTTTCTATAACAACGACCTCCTACTTGGCGGCACGACATAGCATAGTGGAGAAGACAAAAAAGTAAGAAAAGAAATGTATTTCATTCCAGAACGTGGCTTGCGCGAAAAACTTGAGCTAGCAAATTAATTTTGATTGAATTTTTTGCAAAATGAGAATTTGAATAAATACATACCAGTCTTACAAGATTAACCAGCAACTTTGTGCACTTTCCTCGATGTACTTTAGGGTACATCACTCCATACAGAAAACCTCTGTTCTGTTTCTCCATCGGAATTAAACAATTAATGATTTTTTAAAAATTCCTCAAAAAATTTCGGAAAATATTAAGATTTATGTGACCTGGACCAATCGGCCAAAAAAATCTGATTATTTTGATACCTTTCGTAAAATTTTTAAAATTTTTATCCAGACCTTTTAAGCTTAAACTGTTCTATTGACTTTTTAGTAAAAAATATTTATTAAAACTAATTTTATTGATAAATTCTTCTTTGGAAGTACATATTTTCAAATCGATTCAGCTTACTTTAAATATTTTAAAATTATTTTGGCAGAAGTCTTAAAATATAATAAATCTCATAACTCCTGCAATATAATAGACTCACCTATAACTACGTATTGCTTGCTGATTACCTTACAGGGTACCTCAGTATAACTGAAGCATTGCAAATAAAACTATCCACGCCACGTTTTTCGCGCCGATTTGCTACAATTTTCCATAGCTGAAGACATTGTGGCTAAATAAAGCGAATAAGTCGATGCTTTGGCAATACCGCATCCCTATAAATACATATTGGATGTATGTATGTACGCTCCTCGTCATTTGAATAGGGCACCCTTTTTTTACTTAATATTGAGTTTTCCTTTTGCTGAAAATAACAGTGTCTTTTTTCGATGTTATAAAAGCCCGGTGCAAAATATATCGTAGAAGAAAGTTGTAAATGTTCCTATGATCCCAGGATCTCCTTTTTCTTTTTATTTTTCGAACTTTTTAGGAAAAATTCCATTACTAACTGAAAAACCCGGACTGTTATTTTTTTTAGTCCAGTTAAAACAGTTAAACTTGTCCAAATATTTTTTAAGTCAGAAATAAAAGTCTTTTGCTAATATAAACAAATCGCTTATCCAAATTTAACAAATTTGGTATCAAATGAAAGAGAACTGAAATAGCTTTAGTGGCAACCCTCCTCAAAAAAGTTTTCGGCGGCAGACTTTCTTAAATTTCTGCAGTTTGATACCCATATTGTAATGTTCAATGTATCTTATCAATTAAATTAAATTAAAAATTTCAAAAAGGTGGCAACCTTCAACAAAATTTTTTTCGGCTGTAAGCCTTCTAAAACCTCTTTCTTTTAGCAGCCTTATTGTAATATTTGCTTTATCTTATCAATTCACTTAAACTGCAATTTTCAAACAGGTGGCAACTTTGTAAACCTTCTCTTTCTATATTTTAAGTTATCGGCCTGTTACAATTTTATTGTATGTATAGATAATGAATATTAAATAAACCAAAGGAAAACTGTAAATACTAAGCAATAAAAAAGATGCGCTATTCAAATGACGAGGAGTGTATGTCTAATAGAGACGTACCAGAACATACAAAAATTACTTATGCACGTACATATGTGTGTATGTATGTATGTAAATACATATACATATGTATATGGTAAAAGCTGGCGTAAAATTATTGGTTGAAGTGGCTTGGATTCTTTCTGTCAACAGCCGATTATGGCTGAAAGCAACAAAGAAAAGTAGATAAAGTTTGTTAAGCAATAATAACTTCATTAAAATAATCAGCGAGTGTGAGGCGAGCAAAAGCCGAGAATGAATAGAAAGAAGCGACATATAAAAATGAAGAAAAAACGAGATGTTAAATTACCTGAAGTGAAAAGAGCGTTTTTTGTTTTTGGCTTTAGAAATCACTTACGAGTCGTACATGTAAGAGACCCTGAGAAAGGCTACCACTAAAAGTNAAAGCAAAACAGCAGCCTTACCAGCAACAACTGTCCATCAAAAAATTTTAAATTTTAACATGCTTAAAAATCTTGCGCTTCTGCTTTCCACCGCACTTGACAGCAGAGCGCAATAATTAAATGGAATCTGCTGGGCCAAGAATTCTTTACGGAAATCCATAGAGAATACACGAACAAGCCATTCGCATTTAGTCTAAATTTTTTCGAGCTAAATACACATTTGGAATTTTTTTACTTTTACTTTAGCATATGTACATATATGTACATACATTTAGCATGCGTGTGTTTGTGGAAAAAATGGGTACTTGAAGTGTTATTTTTAACTCATGAAGATCTAGATGTGTATGTACTTGTTTATATATGTACTTACATGTATGCACAGTGTACAATACATACAATTAGTATTATAAATATTCCATTTCAAATGAGTTCTTTAATCATATATATAGTTCATATCGCTACCCTTATTCACAAAGGCCCTAACCAACAAACTTTATATTTTACAGGAGAAGCAAAAAACATTATAAAAATCAAATCATGTATACTGATAGGGCATTTTAAAAAGTGGCATAACTCCGCTGTTTTTAGTACCAACACTTTCAAATTTTAAGTGAAGGTGTAATTTAATATATCCTACCAAAATCTGTGAAAAATCGAAAATAAATTGTAAATTAAGGTGACGATATGTAGATCTGGTTTCAAATTTCATATAAAATTATGAAAAAATTTCTTGGCTTCCCCACGTGGTGTAATTTTAACAGAATGTAGTTAAACTCACTTTTTCGGCAGTTCTATTCCGGTTACGCATTTTGAAGGAGTAGAAAGTGTATTAGTTCTGGACTACTTATGGAACTCAGTTTGTTTATACTATTTCAAAATAAGTGTAGGAAAATATATACATAAGTACATACATATATAATTACAGGATTTTAAGCCTGAACCGACCGCTCCTTCCCTGCTGCACACGGCTGGAGCATATATTAGAAGTTATAAATAAAAAAATGTCGTAAGATATGGAATTTCCTAAAAGGCTTGTTTTTTTAAATAGATGTAAACACACAATTATGTATCACAAATGCCATTGTATTTTTTATTTTTATTTTTTAAACATATAGTCACACTTTTTTAGTATAGCAAATGTTTATTTTGTTAAATTTTATGACAATGCATTGATAATTACGATTTCACAATTTGTGGACAAAAATTAAACCAATAAAAATATTAATATCGCTCTAAAGCTGAAACTCTTTATTCGATTTTTATTTTTTCGCTCAAGCATATGTATACATGTGCATTGATTAAATTCGGATTTTTATTTTTTCGGTGAAATTTAATAGTTATTTACGTTTTCTTGGATCAAAAATAATCATTACTTTGGATTAGAATTTTTACTTTCGATCATCTTTAACCATGCCATCAAAATCATTTCCAAAGAAGTAAGGTCCGATGACGCTACCATGACTTTATGAAGATGCACGGGTGTTGTCACGTTTTGCACCGACCCAGTTTTTTAGAATTTCTGCTCCAAACAGCCGCAGAAGGCCGACTGTGTTGACCAAAAAACATCTTGCAATGCGCAAAATCCATTGGATCACTTTACGCGTTGTTCAACTGAGTATCGCTTCATGACTGACTAAGTTTGACAAAGCCTGTAGTATCAATTGTCTGAAAAAAGATAAATAAAAAACATTAATATATCGCAGACAATTGCTATCAAAGATGTGCATAACACTTGCATCACCCTATATAAAATGACGAGTTTGATGACAGATTTGCAGAGCGTGAGTTTTGTGCGAGAGAGATCTGCTTTTCAATTGCCTACAGACTGACATTATTGGTAAACATTCTAGGTAGACAAAGCCTTTAACTACTATAAAAATGCAGTTTTAAAGTCAACGAAAAGGTAGTGTCTGCTAATTTGCTTAGATAGGGTATTTTTCAGCACTTGACGAACTCTGAGAAGTTGGTCAATGGTGGATTTGTCGGTCCTGAAGCCACGCTGATAAAGTCCATTCAATTGATTCTTGGCTGAAGTCTTTCACACAGAATTGTCGACATCACCTGGCACTCCATATTAAGACGGGTTCTCATGTGGTAATTTGCGGGGAAACAGTTTAGCTGAGAAATGAATAATGATTGTTGAAGGTCGAGATGCCAATACTTTTTAATAATATTTTATTAAGGGCTGTGAAGTGACTCAATTCACATAATGGGCTTGAAATCAAAAATGGCAAACGAAACTTCCATGGAATAACCTAAGCACATTTACATCTAGACATTCCACTTGGATCTTTTATGCATTCGGAAAATATGTGTGAAACTCAATATAATCCGAGCCTTAGTAATTACGTACATTCATATTAAAGTTCAAGTATGTAATTATGTATATTTCCGCCAAAGCCGATAACTGGTTAACATTTTGCGTAAATAAAAAATATCTAATCACAAAGCCATGTGTATGTGTATTATTTGCAAAAATATACGGCATGAGTATGCAGAAAAACACCTGCCTTATCAGGTGTAATGCCCCCATTAATGACGAGCAATGTTGGCTGAAATTGTTCGAACAAATTTGTATTTATGCGTATAAATGACAATTAAATGATTGTTTAATCATTTATTATCTTTTGTTTTTGTATACCTTATCGTATCAGATTTTAAAAAAGTTTTACTAAAATTAAAAAAAAAAATATTGCAAACAAGATTTACACGATGTTACGAAATGCCAACAGCAAACGAAATTTGGTACCTACAGTACATTTAAGTAGAATTTTTAGTGTATTTTTAGTACTAATGGTTTTTTACACGGCAAGTGTGAATAAATTTTTTTTTTGTAAACAGAGCGTTCCATATTATAGTCTCAAAGTAAACACAAAAATTTACAAAATTCTCGTAAACGCAGTGCAATATTAAACGCACAGTGTAGATAGTAAAAATTTGCTGTTACATTAATAAACAAAGTTTGCATTTCTCTTTTTAAAACTAAAATAAACAAAGGCTGATGAGCTACGTATTGCAGGCATTCCAAGTGTTGCACAGTGGACGAAATTACCAAATTCGCACGGGGTAACGAAAAATTAAAATTTTTAAATTGCGCTGATATTTTTTAATTATTCGATA
>NW_016162787.1:0-40634 GCF_001687245.7 Rhagoletis zephyria | reverse complement strand
TATCGATGCCTACTCGTATCGATACTTTTGGCTATGAAGGTATTGCGTATGAACTAAGTTTAAATATATTTTTTACGTAGTTACGTAATTTGTAAGTACTTCAGATCCAATTACCATGCGAATTACGAACAAAACGCTGTCGTCTCTAATTTTAATCGGAAATTTATCGAACAAAAGAAAGATGCAAATGAAGGAAAAGAAATAAACGGTCAAATCGAATTAAGAACGTGCCGTGTAAAGGGGGTAATTCACTCAAGCAATTTATAAGCGAATAGCGTAGTTGGCATTGCCCATGGGAGCTTAGTTTGACAGTGGCGGAAAAAATTCCGCAGCAATATCTGCCTTGGTATCGGGATTCGATACGAGTATTTTTTTCGCTACCTACTCAGTACTTGGTTCAAAAGTAACTATACAAAACCACTTCGTATCGAACGAAAAGTGTTGTTTCATTCCTATCCATGAGGTACTTCTCGGACAAAGCATAAGATTTCTTGACATTAATTTAGGTACTTTTGCTCCGTCACGCAGATCCACGTTATCCTAATTATCTGTTCTGTCTTACTTTAAAACAGCACAGGGATCTGTCAATGTAGTTTCAAAAAGAAACGAGGTTTTTTATAGCTCATTGAACTTGGTTGAATATTTTGTACCTTAAAAATTATTCTGAACACTAGGCAACCCTATGTAGTTGCTCTAGTTCGCTGACTCTGACTTTGATTATGATTATTGCCTATTTCTTGTTATGATTATTGTTTCCATTTCATTTGGCACATAATTTGATGGTAAATGGTGGGCGGGGCGTTATTAGCATTACCGTCAAATTCATTGCATGGAATGGTCAACGGAGAATGCCAAATTGGATGTTGGTGGAAAATGATGAAAAGTGCGTCAGTGGCGGGGAAAGTGCTAACAGAACTGCAAGTAAAACTTACTGTGTATAAAAATATGTACGCAAAAATTTCTAAGCGCAAGAAATGGGTTCGTACGTTCCACGTGGCAAACTCTTCTTAAAAATACTTGGTTTTTGCAAGACTTTAACTTAATTTTTTCTTTTCACTTAATTTTTTCTTTTTATTCGTATTTTTAATTGCGCTTTTGTAATCATTTTTCGCATTCTTATTCTTCTCTCTTTTTCCATTCC
The DNA here is from genome assembly GCF_001687245.7 of Rhagoletis zephyria. NCBI lineage: Eukaryota > Metazoa > Arthropoda > Insecta > Diptera > Tephritidae > Rhagoletis > Rhagoletis zephyria. Next base: position 39,493 of record NW_016162787.1, on the reverse strand, counting down.
TTCTTACAGGCGCGACAAGGCTGCAGCAAATGGCGAACCATTCACGGAGCCGCCACNACGGGGGGCGTTATTAGCATTACCGTCAAATACATTGCATGGAATGGTCAACGGAGAATGCCAAATTGGATGTTGGTGGAAAATGATGAAAAGTGCGTCAGCGGCGGGGAAAGTGCGAACACAACTGCAAGTAAAACTTACTGTGTATAAAAATATGTACGCAAATATTTTTAAGCGCAAGAAATGGGTGCGTACGTTCCACATGGCAAACTCTTCTTAAAAATACTTGGTTTTTGCAAGACTTTTTCTTTTCACTTAATTTTTTCTTTTTATTCGTATTTTTAATTGCGCTTTTGTAATCATTTTTCGCATTCTTATTCTTCTCTCTTTCTCCATTCCTTCTTGCAGGCGCGACAAGGCTGCAGCAAATGGCGAACCATTCACGGAGCCGCCACCACGTCTACGCGGACAAAGCGCTTACTTGGCGGTAAGTATGAGCAGATTTGTTTTTAAATTTTCTTTTTTTGCAATAATTTTCTCGAACATGTCCAATCTACGGACTTTGCTGTTGCACGCTTGCTAGAATTTTAATTTTGATTTTATCACATACCTTGTATGTATGTATAGGTACATATATTTCTCGTGTCACGGCCGTTCAGATCTCGCTAAATGCTTTTAAGCTTTTAAACGCGTTACGTCCATTTGCCACATTTGCGCTGCAACATGGCCATTCNTCTACGGACTTTGCTGTTGTACGCTTGCTAGAATTTTAATTTTGATTTTATCACACACCTTGTATGTATGTATGTATAGGTACATATATTTCTCGTGCCACGGCCGGTCAGATGTCGCTAAATGCTTTTAAGCTTTTAAACGCGTTACGTCCATTTGCCACATTTGCGCTGCAACATGGCCATTCAACCTCAAACACTTTATGCCTCACACACTCGCCAACTTAGGGGTCCTTTGTCACTTTACCACTTTGCAACTTTGCAATCTTCGCACATTTACTTCGCTCATTTGCGCTCATTTCCACTTTCTTTAAACTTTCAAGTTTCATTGTCATTTTCATTGCTGCCATGCCATCTTCCATGCTTGCTTGCTTGGCCATTGCCTGCCTGTTGTTCTTGCCATTTCCAGTTATTGTTAGTTGCACGGCTGACGCTTCGTTTTCATAAATGCTGTTGCATGCGCCACTTCAAGCCCGCTAAAGTAATTTCCTGGCAGCCATTTTTCTTACTCCATTATTTTCCTGTTACTTATTTAAAGTTTATGGCTGATGTCCTGGCCACCAGCTGCCAGCCAGCCAACTAATTCGTAGAGTCAGTGGTGTTGATGGCACATTCATGCTGAAAGCATCCTTTTGTGGCATTATTGTGACGCTTTATTGTATAATAATATTCGCAACTTTTGAGTATCTGCCAACTGTGAGTTGTGTTAAGTGTCTCATTCTTATCGTTATTCCCGCTTTAAGAAATTTAATATTCCGTTTATGCTGATATGGGTACAAATTACTTGATTACTTTGTGATCGTAGCTAATATTTATACAGACCATTGGAAGGTTATATTTAAAGGGTATAATTTCCAATTAAATATTTTTGAACCAGAGTTGGCCGTTACTTGGGAAGCGTAAGAAACTTTCTTAACATTTTTATATCTTTCAAGTATATAGGGTGGGTAGAGAAAAATTCGTCTAACTACTTCCGAACCAGTTCTGCAATGCAAGTCTCTTCTAAATTATGTTGGAAAACAAAACGAATTTTTTATTGTGGGCTTTGGGTTCAGTCAGGATTACCTGGTAATGATAAATCTGCTGAACTGGCAAAAGATGGCGCAGACCAGCTATTCTTTGGCGCCCAACCAGTTATAATACTGCCACCTTCGGCTATCGTTCAGAAATGGCTGGGAGGCCAAACTTATGTTATCCTCAATCTGGAGGGTCGTGCTGGGTATTCGCTTCCAAAGAGCATATGGGTCAGCAGAAAACTTGTGAGATAACCGAATATTCGCTTTTCATGGCACAAGCACCAAACCCTTTCGCCCTTGAAGAAAATTAGACGGAGATGCACTTTTTATCTTTATGTCCCTCCTTGGGGGTTGGCCTTGGGATGATTTAAAATAGTTTAAAAGGAATATGAAAACAATGAAATGGGCGGCATCCAGCTTGGGTCCGCAAAAATAGGTACAAAACAAATTTTTAGTTTCAAGGGTGGAAAAGAGGGTTTTTGTGAGGACTTAAGGTCCACCTGAGTTTTTCCAATCGGCAATTTCAACTAGCCGTTCTTCTGTTTTTAACCCACCCTTAAAACTTTTTGTTTATTGTAAGGAAATACTGTGGTTGTACTACTTCTGCTGCTAGTCTATCAGCGTTATCGTTAACTTGAATAGCTTTGTGGCCCGTGACCCGAAACTCAATACATATACACTACCGCAAACGTAATATTATTATGATCGGCGACTAGTAGAATCGTGTTATTTCTCATTACATTTAAATTGGAGTCTCACCATGAACATAAAAAACGTAGAGCTCCCGCTGTCCCGTGAGGACCGCGTGCGTTAATCTGTCATAGTTACGTTTTTGTGATGGAACCAGTATGGTACTAATTATTGTATATCTTCGCCTATTCTCTTAAACCCACGCAGTTAATACCCATCTACATTATGTCGGACTCCAACGAAATCCCGCGTTTTCGGGGTAAACAGCTACTTAGGCTTGATGACAACACTGATTGTTAGTATTCATAGCCTCCACCGATTAAGCAGGTAGGCAGGTAGGAGATAAGGATTTAACAAAGCCCATAATGAGTCAAGGAATACATTATTTCATCTATCTGATTGGAGGTACATATGTATTTAGGTAGGTAATTGTGGCAGACAGTGAAGCATTACAAAGTACAAATGTCACCATTCAACTCTAGTATTGTTCGCTAAAACCAGAAAAAATCCGGTACTTCAAAGCAAACTGACAAACCCGCTCCCATTTTAACCCCCTGGACGAAAGAGATCAGACTATAGCTGGGAAATCACGTCGATGGCGAGCCAATTACTACTGTGAACGACCTCCATATACACGGAGTTACCTTAGGCAGTCAGTGTCTGTGAAGTCGTCTAGGACTAGCAGGACGCAGAGGACGAAGCTAAAGGACCTGCGAAAATACGAGATGCCTTCTTATATTGCCAGAACATTACCTACCTGATGAGGTCCTAATGCTCTCCGTCAAGCAGCACAACATCAACCTGTGCACACAGTATCTCCTTGCTGCTAGCCCTCGCCTAGGCACGTCAGAAGGCATATACAGGAACTTCCGCTCAAGGTGCAGAGGTTCATAAAAAACTACTGGGCCCGAAAGCGTACCGACAGGCTATAAGTAAAATTCGCAGAGAGTCGGTCTCGACTTACACCAACACGCAACGAGGGAATGCCGCTTTGGGAACACAGTTACCTTACGTAGACGAGACGGAACGTCGTCTGCTTTGGAAGACTCGCACCACCATGGACCAACTCCGCTTTGGATACTGCAGCACGTTACATTCCTACCTGAGTGGGATAAATGCAGATGTACCCTATGAAAGTCTGACGGACGGAGAGTCACCCCATGACTCAATACACCTCTTCGCATTCCCTTTCAAACCCACTCAATTAACGGCCGTCTCGCTCCGATCCAACCCAGTCGGAGTGGCACATTTCGGAGGCCTCCCGTTGGTTGAGCTTAACGACAATTACTAAGCGACTAGCCGATCTAAACAGTAACCTTTTTGATCCTATTGCAAATGTGCCATATCTAGCTGCCACAGCGGCAATCTTGCTATCACTGTACACAATCAAATTACGAGTTTCAAAACGGCGTTTTCCATCTAGCAATTTCTGCTCCTTTTAGGTATAAAACCTAGTTCGAAACATGCGACACCAGCGGGCAATGCCCTGCAAATATTCTTACTAAAAGTCTAGAATACGCTCACCTGAAGGATAAAAGAAAATTAGCATGGCTCTTGTAGAACGATTTCCACATGATCTTTTCTAATCCACAACCCTAGGTTCACTACAATAATATTTCTACAGGTGAGCAGTAGCAGTAGTACAGTAGCGATTTATGTTTTTAAGTTTATTAGAATAAACATAGTAAATTTTTGTAGTGAAATTCGTTAAGGGAAAAATTATGATACTTTGAGAAAGTTCGCTGATTAAATAGCGCGTCCTAAATACATAAAAAGTTAAATATTAAAATTCTTTAAAAAAGTTCTATAATCATACTGACGCTATAATTACCTCCCTTTAAGAGTGGGCGACTTTTTGTGTGGATACAATTTTCCTTTTTCAATAAAACGTAATGCAAGTAAATAACGCTCACCACAATGCAATAATACTTAAGAAATATTACACGATGCACCAAAGAAAGTGATTGTGTAAAAACTACGCTAAACCTTGTCCTAAAANTGTCGTTTATAATAATATTCGCAACTTTTGAGTATCTGCCAACTGTGAGTTGTGTTAAGTGTCTCATTCGTATCGTTATTCCCGCTTTAAGAAATTTAATATTCCGTTTATGCTGATATGGGTATAAATTACTTGCTTACTTTGTGATCGTAGCTAATTTTATACAGACCATTGGAAGGTTATATTTAAAGGGTATAATTTCCAATCAAATATTTTTGAACCAGAGTTGGCCGTTACTTGGGAAACGTAAGAAACTTTCTTAACATATTTATATCTTTCAAGTATATAGGGTGGGTAGAGAAAAATTCGTCTAACTACTTCCGAACCAGTTCTGCAATGCTAGTCTCTTCTAAATTATGTTGGAAAACAAAACGAATTTTTTATTGTGGGCTTTGGGTTCAGTCAGGATTACCTGGTAATGGTAAATCTGCTGAATTGGCTAAAGATGGCGCAGAGCACCTATTCTTTGGTCCCCAACCAGTTATAATACTGCCACCTTCGGCTATCGTTCAGAAATGGCTGGGAGGCCACCGGGGAAAAACTCATGTTATCCTCAATCTAGAGGGTCGTGCTGGGTATTCGCTTCCAAAGAGCATATGGGTTAGCAGAAAACTTGTGAGATAACCGAATATTCGGTTTTCATGGCACATGCACCAGACTCTTTCGCCCTTGAAGAAAATGAGACGGAGATGCACTTTTTATCTATATGTCCCTCCTTGGGGGTTGGCCTTTGGATGATTTAAAATAGTTTAAAAGGAACATGAAAACAATGAAATGGGCGGCATCCAGCTTGGGTCCGCAAAAAAAAATACCAAGCAAACGTTTAGTTTCACCTAGGAGAGTCAGAAGGCATATACAGAAACTTTGAGAACACAGTTACCTTACATAGACGAGACAAAACATCGTCTGCTTTGGAAGACTCGTACCACCATGACAAAACTCCGCTCTGGATACTGCAGCACATTACACTCCTACCTGAGTAGGATAAATGCAGATGTACCCTATGAAAGTCTGACATGCGGAGAGTGACCCCATGACTCAATACACCTCTTCGTATTCCCTTTTAGACGCACTCAATTAACGGCCGCCTCGCTCCGATCCAACTCATTCGGAGTGGCACATTTCGGGGGCCTCCCGTTGGTTGAGCTTAACGACAATGACTAAGCGACTAGCCGATCTAAACAGAGATAAGAAGCCGCTAAGACAATAACAACAACAATCCAGCACATTTGGTGAACTGCAGTAACCTTTTCCTATGGCTATTGTCTCCTACTGCAAATGTGCCATATCTAGCTGCCAGAGCGGCAACCTTGCTATCGCTGGACACAAACAAATTACGAGTTTCAAAACATCGTTTTCCATCTAAAAATTTCTGCATCTTTTAAATATAAAACCTAGTTCGAAAGCATGTGACACCAGTGGGCAATGCCCTGCAATTACTCTTACTAAAAGTCTAGAATACTCTCACCTGAAGGATAAAAGAAAATTAGCATGTCTCTAGTAGCACGATTTCCACATGACCTTTTTTAATCCACAGTCATAGGTTCGCTGCAGCAATTTTTCTACATGTGAGCGTTATCACATTGTGACCTCTTTATATTCTTGCCTTAGGACCCAAAAGCGATCTATGTTTTTAAGTTTATTAGAATAAAAATTGTAAATTTTTGTAGTGGAATTCGTTAAGGGAAAAATTGTGATACTTTTAGAAAGTTCGCCGATTAAATAGCAGCGCGTCCAAAATACATAAAGTAAATATTTTAAATTCTTTAAAAAAGTTCTATAATCATACTGACGCTATAATTACTTCCCTTTATGTGTGGGCGACTTTATGTGTGGATACAATTTTCCTTTTTCAATAAAACGTTATGCAAGTAAATAACGCTCACTATATTGTAATACATAATACTTAAGAAATATTACACGAGGCACCAAAGAAAGTGATTGTGTAAAAACTACGCTAAACCTTGTCCTAAAAAAAACGAATAAGTTCTTTTGGTAAAGGCGTTAAAATAATCGTCGAAATGAGCTGCCATTAGCAGCAACAAAAAAGAGATTCACGCTACTGTGCAAGGATTTTGAAACAATTGCTCTAAAGCAAAAATTTAGATGAAGACTAACTGAATGCATTTTCCGTTTGAAGTGGCGCGTGTACAGAATGCTAATTATGATTTGAAACACTGCGAAGATGAGGAGGGGGGTGAGAGAGCGAAAGAATATAGCAAGTAGTTTGAACAAAATATAATTAGTTTCTAAGCATATCCGACCACATAGCGAATAACTACTCGGCGAAGGAAGTGAAAGTATTTTGTGCTAATAACAAGCTCATTTTTCCTCCAACAGCTTGTGTTCACTCAAGTTCGTACTAATGGAATTTCAGCGTTGCCAAGCGCATTTTCACTCCTCGCCTAATGATGGTATATTTGATGAGGGGCGAGCGTGTTGGGGAAGGCATACATTGATGCTAATATTGTGGGAGTTGGAGTCGCTTTTTATTGGTGTTATAAATACGGTGACCATCCGTCCTGTATTATACGGGACAGTCCTCTTTTTTGACCCATTCTCCTGGCAATTTATTTATTTTATACGGGATGCCAAATGTTCTGTATTTCCTTTAATGTACTGCCTTTGTCCCGTATTCGGTGTTTCGACGCCTTAACAGCTCATTAAAACGGCATGCCTATGAACGAGTTTTAAGTGATGTTGGTATATGATCGCAATTTTCTCCATAAACAGTTTTTATTTTCTGATCTAAAAGCCTGTGATTTCAATCGGGGAATACATAAAGTGACCTAAATAGAAATTAGGACTCGACATTTTAGCAAGTTTTGGTTATTTTTCCTTAGTTTATTTAATGTGTATTATTTATTTTATGAAAGTAAAGCTCTTTTCCTCACAAAAACCATATAACACCAAATTTCCAACTTTGTGCAAAAAACTATAAAAATTAATTCTGTAATGTTTCACCAAATTTCAAACTTTTTAATTAGAATCTTGAGAAAAAATGTTGTTTGCAGTTTTGTAACTCATTAAAATTGACTAAAATAAAGTGCGAGTGGAAAGTTCTGCTCATTTGCTTCTCTTTCAAAAAAATTGTCGAACATACTTATGCTGAATTTCCACTAGGTATTAAATGACAACATTTTTAATGACAATGTTGAGCATTAAAAGACACCCGTACCATTGCGTTAATATAAAAATAGTCATTATGTCTGTTTCCACTTGGCATTTTTTAAATGGCGTACATTTTTTGTCTTTATAATGCCCAGTGAAAATTCGGCATTATTTTGTTTGAAAAAAAAATGCGTAACCTTGCCAACAAAAAAAAAATGCCAAAAATTAATGGTAAGCCTTAGCGACTAAAACTTGCACTTTATTATACTAAAAATTAACGATTTTTTATTTTAATTTACGGGGTAAAAGAATACTCTTGCAGGGCTAATACATTTAGGATCATTGAAGAAGGCTTTTAGCTCTGTAAGCTGTTGTGGAAAAAATTTGCAAAATTATTTTTATCCCGTATTCAACACTCATAGGTATGGTCACCGTCGTTATAAACGCACAGTGGCGCAAACGCGATACGAAATTTTGCTTGAATTTCAAACTAGCTGACGAAATACTAGATTAAAAAAGTAACTATTACTTGCAAGAGCCTGCATCAATCCATAACAGGATTAAAGTGTAAGAACTCTTCAAACCATACTGACTATAGATTTAACTAAGCTCTCAAAAACTTTCAAACTTAAATGGATTCATTATTATGATAATGGTTTTTACGAAGCAGAGGCCGATCAACTAGCAAAGAATTCAAAACCGATATAGCATAATTTTAATTTTAGCGAAGGACATAGTGATTGTTTACCACAAAACGTAATCAATGTGCTTTAAAGCTCTTGTTTAGAGAACGACTGCATATAGATTCGCATGATTTGACGTCGGATATACAGAGTGCATTTGAATCTATCTCAGCTAAAAACCAGAAAGGGATTCTAGCATCTGTGGACTCTAGTGGTAGACGTTCTTCCCAGTTACTCTGGGATAATAGATGTACAATATGATATTAGCCATAACAACATACGGGGTGGTAGCTCAGGCCTCAAGAACTACCCAAGCCAGTAAAAGTTAACCACCCTCGCGCACCTGACTGACGTTGGCGAAACGAACTCAACTTATTTTCGTGCTGGTGTCTCATACTATGAACTGTCATATTACGTGCCGCGGCAAAGTCTATCAGCCTCAATACGTTATCGGATGTTGTATCGTGGAAGATATTTTTTTTTTCGAAAGTTGAGCCAAAGACCCTGGCGTTAAAATCACTAAGCACGATTTTGACATCGTAGTGGCGACAGCGTTCATACTCTTCTTCTAGGCGCTCTGTGGTCTCATTGTCCTTCTCCTCCGTCGCAGCGTATGCACAAGATAGGATAATGTTGCTGAAATAGATATGAGGTGTCGGGGTCGCATGCCAGCTGTAATAAACTTCGGTGGTGATGTCAGCCTTGTATTTTTGCGAGGAGAGAGAGATGCTTCAATACACAAGTAAAAGTTTTGATATATAAGAGTTGCTTAATACTAAAGTAAATAGAATAAAAGTACGAGGATTTACGAGGAAGCTGAATACTAAAGTACCTGTGTATTTAAAAGACTCTCAGGAAAAAAGGAGTACTTCGGTACCAACATTTTAGGCATGAATTGGTTGAGCTCCTACAACAAATTCCTAAAATCGTCCCACAGTGCTGCACCTGTATTTATGTACATTTTTAAAGGTAATTTTAAATTTTTGCTAGTATTTGACCCACCGTGCTTACCACTATACTGCCAATATAACATCTTAAAGATTAACAATCATCAGTTGCGCGAAGCGGAAGTGCGACGTGGGTGAGATTATGAGCAACGGAATGCTTCCGCCGACCCCAACCCTCCTAAAATGTACGCGTGTTAAATTGCGTGTTTAATCCAGTGGAAACATCATTACGAGCACCTGTCTAATTGCCCTAATCACCTGAGGTACATACACATACACAAACCATAACAAATGGGGGGATGCGAGTTTGAAAATGCGTAGGAGACAAACAAACATAAGTAAAGTGCTCACAGCACCAACTACTCTAAGCCATACATATGTATGTACTTACAGACATACATTCATACTTATGTAATTGAAGGTATAAATATTATCATTGCTTTTTATTATTAATGTTCTAGGTCTCTTGTAAAATTACTTATTTGAAAAAAGAAATTGCCTGTTAGTGCCAGCTAATCGCTATGCCAAAAAGTATGTCCTCTTTGCAGTCTAGCTTCCTGGCCATTGTCCCCCTATCGCATTTCCGCGGCAATTATGTTAATGTTAAGCTTTAACCTTAAAACGCTTTTCATCATTGTTTTATCGTCTGTGTCGTGCAGCTTGTCGTTATAAATTTCATCGCGTTAAAATGCTAATTTTTATGACGAGAGTCATTGTGCGCCACTTGTCCATCTACTCAGTAGATTCTACTGTATGCAGTGCGCAAGTAAAACACCCACACACTTAAACAAATAAACACTATAAACATTTAAAACACTATGTTGGCCTGCCTAAAAGTATGCAATTTTCATGCTCCGTTCATTTCGCTCATTAATTTATTAAAGTATCTACGAAGTTGCTGCGTGTTTTAAGGAGCTCGTCTAGATTTTACCTACGCATACAAATGCAATGAAGGATATCCAAGGGCTAATATAATCAAACTAAATAGTGAAGTGGCTTATTCATCTCTTTCGGAACGAAAATGTGTTTAAGGAAAAGAAAATTGGACGGTTATCTTTTGGCCCCTATTAAGCATTAAATATGAACTAAATATCCACGTTATACAGTGCTTAACATAACTTTATGACACTCACATATTGACAAGATTTTACCAGTTATCTTAATAATTTTAAATTTTTNATCCAAATTTCAATCTTTGTGCAACATAGAAAAGAATCTAAAAACTTTCGTGAAAATTTCAAGGTTTTCAATTTGATTTTTTTTTTTTTAATTTTATGAGTATGCAGTTTTGTAGCCATTGATTTGTGAGTTGTTTTTTTTTTGGCGATGTCAGCCAGTTTCTTCCATACAAAGTACATATGTGAAAGCGTGCCGAGTCCACTTTTCATTTTTAACTTAGGCTTTGATGAAGAATGACAGATAATGCGAATCTACATAGATTTTTCGTCTCTCCTGAAAAATTTATAAAAATTCACTTGACACCTTTTCAAATTTAGGTAACGATATGTTCATCATGTTTTTTTTTATAATCGGAAAATGAGCAACACCTTCGACAAAAAAATTCCCATAAATCAACGGGAAGTCGGAGCTACTTTAAACATGCGCATTATTGTCCTAGAATTAAATGGGCTATAAAACTACATACTAAAAATATTTCCACAAAATTTTGTTTTTGGTATTTTTTTTTTGCGCTTAATAAATCATATTAAACCATTTTTATTGAGCTTTATTTCATTTTTAATAGATAATTAATGTGGAAATATAACAATAATTTAAAAATGGTAGAAGTTATAGCTGCTATTTCGGAGATAACCTCATCACCTCATCTCCTCATCAGACTTCTTTTTCTAGACTTCAGCCACAATAAAATTGACAAATATTTCAATTCAATTTTTTAAAACCCCAAACCCTATAATTTGGAACCTCAGTTTTGAAAATCGAACGACTGCACCGTTCGATCTGATCGATTTCTGCATACAAATGAACAGTTATTTCAATCTGAAACCTAAGGTTAATCTCAATCTAAACCCGGATTTTACATCCGTATGCTGTATCACGAACGATTGCGATTTTATTACTGTATCGGTCGTTTTTGTCCTGATTTTCATATATTACGTTGCAATGGTCTCGGTTGCGTTTTAATCGGCTAGAATGATACCGCCGGACTAATTTTTGAAGCATTCCTCTACAGACGAATCGTTCGTGTTGCCTATCGTTTTTGATGTAGCATAATGCTGTTAATCTTAATCTTTGGAATTAGAGCCAAACGAGTGTTTCGCTTTTTCGTTACATCGATGTTTGCAATTACTCCTAACCAAACGCAAAGAAGTTTCACTTCAAAAATTGTGCATAGAATCCAGCCGCGAGTGAAGTGAAACTTTTACTTCGAGTCATCCGTATAACCCACAACATCATAAAAGTATTTAATGCATCTCCATCTTTGTCTTTATCTTTATCATTATCTTAATCTTAATATCTATGTACCTTTATCTTTGTCTTTATCTTTTTTTTTGATCTTGGGCATGATCTGCGTCTCTAGCTCATCGAGAAGTTGGTTAAAAATTGATCGCAAGATTTGATTACACACAGCTAGAAGAGGTAATCGAATGTGTTTCTTTTACAATGAAAATACTCGATCGGCTGCAAATGAATAATTATCCGAAAAAAAGAATGGCCGTTAATTTGAAAAAGCTGCAATAAGCCAGTTTAAAAAGTTAGACTGGCGGATTACTGAGTCGCGACTATTATACACCTTCACCAGCAACAAAACTCTGGGCACAAAGAAGTGAGTAGAAGGTTTTAGAATTTAAATGGCACTTGCGTAAATGCTACATATCTACATAGCGGGCAATACACAGATCCCTATATGCAAATCCATGTATATAACTAAATACACATGTGCTTGCATTAAAATTTATGTAGTATGCATTTACTGACACTGCCTGCCTAAACGGCAGTCTAGAGGCAATTTGTGGCAAGTTGCGTGGTTAGTATCTAGGCACTGTGTGTTCTCAAAACAGCTGGGGGTTTATTCTACATAAAAAGAATCATATCCATAAATGCTGCAGTGGCAACTACTAAAAACAACACAAACAACAGCAAATAATAACCACACTACCACAAATTGTATTCGATAGGCTAGAGGAAAATGCATTTGCGTCTCGATTGCTGTTGTATACAGTTATGCATTCAATTTGTTGTTGCTATGGCTTTTTTTTTCCTATGCATATTTGCACTTTACTTGTTGTTAGACAATTGCTGTATGCACTCATAAATTTATTAGCATGTTCATAGTGTGTACAACAAAAGCAATGCAGCAACAAATTGCCAGTTTGAAAATCAACAACTGTTGGCAAGCCGGCGTTTTTTGACGTTTTTTGGAATTTTTTTTATATATTTTATTTCTTTATTTGCCGCTGCAACTGCGCTAAGCAATGGGTGCACCAGCATAACGTTGTCGTTGTTCTTGTTCGCATGCACACATGTTGCATGCAACAGCGCAGGCAAAGCGCCAGTCATCAAGCATCAGCCACTGCAGCAGCCACGGTAGTACAAGCGGTAGTTAGTCAACAGTAGGCGATTGGCGGCAAACAGCAGCCAGCAGCATGTTGCAACCAAGTCAAAGTAATTGAAGGGGGTGCCAAGGCGCTCAGTCAAGTGGCAGCTGGGGGGTACAGTGAGAAATGCGGTGGTTTTGAATGGGCTGTACTTTTAGTATCAGTGATTTAATTGGTATTGCAAATGGTTTTCATTTTGGTACTGGTATTGATTTTGATATCGGCATCGGTATCCGGTACTGGTGTTGGTATTGGTTTTGGTATTGCTTTTGACACTGGAATTGCTACTGGAATCGGTGTTCTTACTGGTATTGTTTTGGCATTGGTATTGGTTTAGTTACTGGTAATGTAATTATTTTAGTTTGGGATTGGTATTGACTTTGGTACTGATACTGGTATTGCTACTGTTACTCGTATTGATATTGATACTGATACTGGTATTGGTACTGCTTTTGGTACTGATATTAGTATTGGTATCTTTCGAATTTTGTATTGTTACTGGTGTAAGCGTTAGTATTCGTATAAGTATTGATACTATCTTGGTATTGCTATTTCTGTTGGCAATAGTAATGTAATTGGTTTTGGTATTGGTATTGGTATTGATTTTGGTACTGGTACTGCTTTTGGTACTCCTATTGCCATTGGTATCGGTATCGGCATTGAATTTGATGATGTTACTGCTATTGGTACTCGTATCAGTATTATTTTGGCATTTCTATTGGTAATGGTAATGGAATTCTGGTATTGCTTTTGGTACTGAAGCGGTATTAATACTGGTATTTGTATTGGTATTGGTATCGATATTAGTATTGATACTGGTATAAGTATTTGCAATTGGTATAAGTAGTATTGGTGTTGATATTGATATCGGTATCGGTATTTGTATGCATTGGTATTGGTATTCGCACCCCTTTTAATGATGTTAAATTTAATTTGAAAGGTCTCGCAAATTTATTATAAGTGCATTAAAATTTTCTTACACACCCTCATTTGGCAGCATTTATTCTAAATTACCGTTATCATCCTCATGATTACCAACATTAGCATCATTCAAAGTGTCAGCATTTCGACTGCCAAGTCAAACGGCCATAACTTCACGCTAGCGAGGNGTAGAAGGGGGTGGCCTTTACGCTACACTCCACCTTCCATATACGGTTGTATGCATGCTTGTATATACATAAGTATATTTGCATATGCTACAACATCTGCGTCGCATCAACTGCATTAACCAATGGCGGCATCATAAAACACTACACCAAAACGCTCAAATGCAAATCTCAAGACAACATTAAATTTTCGCTCATAAATCAGCAAAGTACCTGCTTAGCGCTCGACTTAGCGTAGGAGAAGTTGTATGAAGTGTGAAAATCACTTTCCTCTGTGGCTGTTGGTGGATCGAAGTTTGTGTGTGTGTGTGCAGACTAACGTCTCCCCTTCGTTGGTGTTAGGCATTAAATTGCTACTTTAGGGACTCTGTGGAGGGTGTCCATACGATAAGTTGTCTACTTAGCATTTGGCATTGTAATTAAATACATCATAATTGTGGCAACTTTTTTTTATATATTCTTGGCAAAGTAGGAATTTATGGATGGCTTGACGATATCGAAAGAATACACGACCCTGCAGAAAAATGTTTAGACAGTCAGGCAAGGCGCTGTTCCGCCCTAAAAATTCCACAACTGTCTCTGAACTATAGCAAAACGGATACAGAGTAGAACATTTGATACTTGCGTTTTGCTAATTGCGCATTGAGAAAAAAAAATTGTATTTAAAGGGCAGATAAATTTTAAAATTGTATGGAAAATCTGAGAAGTAAATGTGCAAATTTTCAATTAACGTAACATCGTTGGTCGCGATTTCTAATTACACCGGAGGCAGTAGTCAGTTTTCACATTTAATAAATTTAAATTGCCACTAAAAATTAAAGTGAAAATTATGAAACTTAGGGCCGTTTTCTCAAGTAGCTTTTAAAATTTATACACCCTTCAAGCACATTTTTTTAGAAGAAAATAAATAAAACAAACTAGTAATCTGTAAGACAGAAAAAAGCATTCAAAAATCATGAAAATTTCTCTTTTAAAAAACTTATTGTCCCAGACAGTTGAAAGCATTGTTTTGGATTAGATGAGAGAACCAGTGCCGTCGCTTTCAAGCTAGCTCAGGCGCAAGTTCTGAACCAGTTTGATTTTCTGCAGAGTAGCAAGTACCCAGTGGACAGCCAGTTCAAGAAATGCGAAGTAATCTCTCTTTGGGCTATTCCATTGAGTTCATAGCATTAACAGCTGGATGTGCGTCTATGCTAAAAGCGATAGGCTGTCAGCATATACATATATGTTGCTTTACTCTTGTACCCGACTATAGTACCTAGGATTTTAGAAGCTTCTAGGGATCCCTGAAATTTCCGTTTGAAGATGCTTGTATCATTTCCAAATCGCATAGGCAGAGCTACACCGAGTTTCCTCGGAATAGACTCCTACTCCCACACCGCATTCATCTTGGATCCGTCGTGTATAGAGAGATCGCCTCTCGGTCGCACCGGTCCTTCTCGTTCGGATGGGATATCACACTTGCACGTCACAGCTGAGGTCAAATTGCCTACTATATAGTCTATCGTCCTACTTAATTGCATTTGATTTATGTTTCACCATGTCCGAGTGTCTAGTCTTCCAAAGGTCTGACCCTGATCTCGCATCTATGGTAGATCAATAGCATTAACCCTACTACTCCTTAGTTTGCTGACCTTATATTGTTTGCTTAGGAACGGTTCTCAATGTCTGGTTACACTGAATACAGGTTAAACATCTGTTATCGACTCGCTGGTATATGTTATGAAGTCGATCACGTCGATAACGATGTTAAACCTAGTAGTTAGTGTTAACCAGAACATTGAGAAACTGGCCCTTAGATTTTGAGTATGCAGTTTTGTAGCGCATTCAATTCTAGTATAATAAACGAGCAAGTTTCAAGTGGCTAACAAATGCCGCCGATTTTTCAATTAATACATAGTCACAACGCTGCATCTTAAATGAAAATAAGTACGTACATACATAGTTTCGTATGAAGTTATTAGCAAATTTTCCTCAATCAACAGAGATTCCATTGAGAAAGATCGTCACGTTTCTGGTACAACAGCCATTGCGAAATGTCAGCAACCTTCCACATTTAATGTGTGCTTAAACTCCTAGATGCTTAAGTGACTTTGCTTTTGTGCACCTGCCAGCAACAATTGCACGAACAGCGTGATTACAAGTAATTCAAATTATAATTTCGATACTCAAATTCAAATGCAAGACAGTAAGTTTCATTTGTGATCTCATGAATACATTTGAATAGTACATACCTACATACGGCATGTAATAACCTGAAAAAATGTTACGATATATACTAAAGAGAGTATCTCGAGATTACTCTGAATCGGGTACGATTGGGCATTAATTACTCCCAACTAGTCTCATACGGGTACTATTGGAGATCAATTAGCCTCGACTCATCCCTTATGGGTATAATTGGAGATCAATTAGTCCCCAACTCATCTTTAACGGGCACTATTAACGATTTAATGATATGTACGCACTTAGTCAATGAAATTTCATGTGCGGCGTTGGCAAACAGAGAGAGTATTCGCCTAACAAAACTGAGCACCCCGGTTCGAATCTCAGCCGGCTCAAATTTTTATTTTTTAAAAGTGACTAGTCGCTTTTTATACCCGTTTGGGTATAAAGGTGAACAATTAGTCTCTTCATAGGACATGCTCGAACAAAAGCGATCAGTTCATTCCATATAAAGAGATCAAAAGTGGTATTAGTCGCATGCTCCTTTGCGATTGCTCCCGGAGTCATCCCGGATTAGTCCCATTTTTTGCAGGGTATGAATGGTTACGTACATATGTATGTATGTACGACTATATACAAAGAGAATGCATCGAGCTATGTAAAAATGCGCACACGCCTTCGAAAACATGATATTTCACAATCCGCGCGTATTTGCATAAAACATAATTTTCAAATTAACATTCAAATCGATGCAATGGAGTGCGCTGATACAAAATCATTGTGAATCGGAATGCCAATGGTAATGCAAATAAAAATAGTGGCTATGAAGTTGCAAACAAATGATTCTAAAACGAAAAACGAACTTCATGCGTTAAACATATTCGCAAAGTTTTTGAAGTTAAAATTTTTTGTTATTTTTTTATGAGAATATGGTTCACGCTTTATCGCATATACGCATAAAATTTTCAAACTTTTAACGGAGCTTAAAAAATTTCAACAAATTTTCATTAAAATTTCGAACTTTTTAAGCTGGATTTTTATAAAACCTTGGATAGATATACAGTTTTTTAGCCTATTTATTTTAGTAAAATAAGTACAAGTTTTAATCGGTTGAAAAATTACTTTGATTTGCAATATTTTTTTGGTATAATATGTATTTACTAATTGAATCTTTCTTTCGAAACTAACAAGAAGTTTTCAAAACTTTTTAAATTTTTATTTATTTTTTTTTTCATTACGGTTTTTTACACTTTTTCCATATAAGCATGAATTTCTTTTGGAAAAAATGCGCAAGATTATTTGCAAAGAAAATTAAAAAGAATAAACGCCAGTTTTTATAAATTGCACTTGTCAAAAGCTAACAAAAGCCGTCAGCAAAAAAAAAATATTAAAAATCAACGTAATTCTTCAGTCGCTTAAAACTTGCACTTTATCATTCTAAACATTAATAGACTATACCCAGTTACATGGTTTTAGTTAAAACATGAACCATGCTTTTATAAAAATTAAAAAAAAAATAAAATTTTGACTTTAAAAAAATTTTGAGTTTATATGTAAATATATTTTTTTTGGTACATTTTACTTCTATCTTAAATAAATTTTTTATTTATCTAATATTATTAACAATATTATTTTTTATGATGAACTTTTATGATGAATTTTTTATGTATGAACAGAACGTAAATTTTCCACTTGAACGAAAAATTTGATGCTTTTGCCACGCTTGCTCCTTGCATTGCCCACGGTGTATCTTCAGTAACGCCGAGTAATAATAGTCTCACGACGTTATTTAACATTCATACATTATGTACATTCATATGTACATACATACGCACAAATAAATTCAAAATTTAAGTATTACAAAGACAGCAATGGAATCGCGATTATTATGCAATTGAAGTCTAATTACTCAGCTATTAGCACTTGATTATAATAATGATGCATAAACGAACAATAATAGTGATACATGTATGTATATAACTAAATGTACAAATAATCATCGTTATAGGTACCTACATATTGCACATGTATACAATTAAATAAGAAATTACAATATTTATATTTGAAAGCATGTCACTTAGCTGCATAAATAATTACACAAAGTTCGATGCACTGAAGGTGTCATAAGCGTCATATATATGTACATACATACATACATATGCGTATTGGGAGTGACGAGAAGATATTAGTGAAGCTTAAAGAATAAAAAAATCATCGAAAAATTTAGTGGATGAGCAGTTTTAAGGTATTGCATGTAAATTAGGGCGGTAAAAAGGGAGTAAAGTAGGAATTACCCTACTCTAACCCCCTAGGATTGTTCTATACCGAAAAAATATACCCTACTTTTTATTTTGAAATCAAAAAATATTTAGAGGTCGCTGAAAGGGCTCAAAGTATTGCATGTATTTTGTATGGGGAAGACCACTTTTCATAGGAATGGTATAGAATTCTTGAGAATCAATATTTTTCGATGGGAAAACTCTGGTTGTTTTCAGGAGACCTGCAATAATTAAACCAAACTGTTTAATACTAAAGATTTTTTATTAGTCCCCCATTGCATTATCTGCGGTTTTTGGTGGACCTATAAAATATAGTTGCTATGAAAAAATGGTTAAATAAACAATTGACGATTATTATTTGGGGTCGACCGAAAAATAGTGATTTTCTAGAACTCTACACCATTTCTAGGAAAAGTTGTTTTTTCCCCATATACATACTTATGTATGTGTGTAAAAACATGGAAAACTTTGAGCCACCGGTAAATATTTTTTGTTTTCAAAATTGAAAAATAGGGGTATGTATGTATATATTTTTTTTTTGGTATATCATTTTTATCATTTTAAAGTTATGTCTGACGAAATAAAAATATCGGACCACTTACAGCAGAAAATGTAAACAAATATGTAATGTTAAATAAAGTATATAAATAAAGAAGAAAAAAAATTTTTCTCTTATTGACATTTTATGTCCAAAAGTGGTTAGTCCCAAGTTAGTTGACATCTAATCCAGAGACCATCGCCATACAAATATAGCTGGTTTTCCTAAAAAAATGTACAATGTTAATAGGGACCTTTATTTCCTTTCTAATCAACTCAAATTCAACTTATAATTTCGATATATTTCCTGCAGGGATGTGTTCCCAGAACAAAATGGGTATTCATCTAAAAGGGTAAATGCATCGTAACCATGTAAACCTTGTAAATAAACCGGCTTTCCATGCAAAAATTTTGTAAGTTTACGTGGTTTCTAGGCAGTTACGTGCTTAATTCAGCTGCCCTAATAAATTTTTACCTACTCGAAAGGCAGACAAGCTAGATTAAGTTACATACATAGGTTAGATACATAATAATATTATAAATATAAATAAGATTACGCGGCGTTCAGATCATGCCCAAAGAAAATACAATTACAAGAATGATAATTATGAATGATCCGTGACACTTAAATAATTGATTACAGTTGAAAAGAAACACTTGCCTTTACATGTTCTGCGCCAAACGCAACTATACTGGGACGCCGATTCTAGTATTTCTTTGGAAATCCATCGTTTGTAGAGAGAGGGGTGGGTAAATATGTGAAATTTTGTATTTAACACATACATTTTTCCTCTCTAAGCACAAGTATAGACGAAACACTGTGCATCGCGGCGCATAGGCAAGCCCTTTTCGTTCTGTCGATGGCGGCTTTGAAGTCGACAAATAGATGGTGAGTTAGATATATCTTCTATTTTCATATCAAATCAGACTATGTGATACTATTTCGATCATTTTTTATTTTAGGATCAATCCGAAAAGTGACTCTTCCTACTTATCTACTAATAGAAATCCCTTAAGTAGAAGTTCACAAAAGTATCGCCGTATGCTTCCTGTCATACAAATTCACCTGTATCAAGAATTAGATAACTCTTGAAAAAATCATCCGAATGTCACACTGTGCGCTTTTTGAACATAAACACACTATGCGAATCAATCTTAGCGCTTTCGATAAGAACAATATTTTGATGTCAAATAAAAGGATTTTGAAAGCTAATGTAATTCCCTTTCACGGAATAATATTGCCATTGAGTTATAATTACTCTTTGATCTTAAAAAATGGTAAAAAATTGTGTTCTTCGAAAAAAAGATGCCAAAAAAAAACCTATATTTTTTACACTGAGACGAGAATAATGATTCCAATGTTTAAAAAACGAAAAAAAGATATAATCCCCTAAAAATAAAAAAATCATTAGTACGTTGTAGTGATATTCAAGGCCTTTAATTTCAGCTATTGTAGAAGTCTCTTGGCCCTCTGAGGGCCACATTAAACCGATTTTAAAGCCAAACTTCGAAACAGTTGTATTAGTTTTTACTCTGGAATTTAAAATCAAATATCGAATGAAATTTCGAAGTTTAACCTAAATTTTGTTGTAATTTGGCTCGCAGCGGGCCCAGAGACCTACCTCTAAAATGGCCCAAATTGAATAGCGCTACAACAAACTTGTTGTTCGACAAGGAAAAGGATGCACAGCTGCAAGCAAATCGTAACAAAATGCAACTATTAATGAAGTTTTTAAATTGGGCGGTTTACATTTTTATTCGCTTTTTAAACAGTGGGCCCGAGTTTTTTCATCTCAAAATCCATAAGTGTTGTAGTATCGATGAAAAATTTGACTTTCAGAGGACTTAATGTCTCCCTGAAAAGTTAATTTTGAGGAAAACTTTAGAGAGAATCAATGCTATGTATATACAGGGTGTCCCTGACTTGGTGATTCATATTTTTTCGTTTTCCAATCAAAAAATTTTCGTCCATTTTAGAACTCAGGAACGAGTTGAAGCTCGAAGGCCATTTATTGGTTGAAGAAGGCACTTCTGAGAAAAAAGTTTCAAACAAAAAATGCATACTTTTATCTTCCGGTCGAAACCGGAGGTTAGTATACCACCCCGATTTGCTAGGGCATATTTTTGCGCTTTTCATTTAAAAACATTTCTTTCCATTTTATAGTGCGCGGAAAGATGGCCTAGGACGCCCTGTATACATTTCACTTTATACAGATCCTCAAAAACGTATCTTCAGATGCAATTTTGCACGATACTACTTCCAAATCTTGTAAGACCCACGGCTATTGGCAAGAAGCCTCCAGCAAATCAAGGACAACATAAATATGTAAATGTATTTATCAGTAAGTTTACGCTTGTAATTTATACTTTGTGTGCGATTTGTTTGCCAGCAATCGACAGATCATGCAACGCTTGAGCTTGCGTGCAACGGCTCGGAATTGCATATCTCAAAACTGTCTGATTGACATTCAGGTTCACTGGCTCAGATAAAGTGCAGGTCAAACCCGTCTATCTTAGAGCAAACAAACAAACAAACAAACAAACGTACGCATCAGTTAAATATGTATGTATGTAGTTATGCATTTCGCATGTAAGATGCATGTAAATATGCGAATGCATTGCGAAGACAAGACAGTTTTTGATGAAGCATGCAACAAATGCAGACGCCTGCTTGCTTGCCTGCCACTCAGCTAGTTTTCCTGTCATTGGTGGCAATGGTGCTATGTAAGCAAGCGGCATTGCTGCTTCCGCCTGCGGTGTGAGAGAACACATAATGGACCATTCCAACAGCTGGTTTTGTTGTTGTATTTCGTACGCATCCAGCCAATTTTCTTTCAGTGCGAAAAAGGGAATTTGCTGTTCTTGACACTTTCTATTTCTGTCGTTGCAAGTGGAAGATATACACATGTATGTATGTATGTATAAGTATTTGTATGCGTGTTAAATCTTCCCGCCTAATTTACTCGCTGCTACATTGTTTATGTAACTTGCTGCAGTGGTTCCAACTTGTATGCATTTTCTTGCAGCTTTTGCGCTTTTGGCGACATCTTAAAGATCTTCCATCATACTGCCACCACCAACTGTCTGCCTAGTTTGCTTGGCATTTGGTTGTTGTTCACTTGCTTGTCTTTTGACATTTCGTACTTGACAGCTCGGAAGCATTTTGTGCTCATCATTCATGATGTTTAGTCAATTGACGGTAAAGCACTTTATTTGAAATTTTTGGTGGATATAAATTAGTAATGCGTTTAATGGAAATTGGCGGATATAAGTTCTGTGGCTATTTAATGCCTATTGCGTGTATTTGGTTACAAACTTATGTTTATCGGTTTCCCCAAACCAGAAAAAGTTTAGTTTTGTTAGGCCAACTCTTTTCTTTGTGAAAGAGAAGTCTGTGATTCGAACTTACTTCGACGACTGTTTTCTTCTAAAAATTCCGTCCTGGATATAAAGCGGTTATTGGAAACTCTAGTTTCGTTTCACCGATTCGTATAAGCCATTTTGTAGGGATCTTAATCTCATTAAACCTATTAGGGCTCCCTCCAAATCACAGTTTTGCTTCCTTGCGGGGCGTTGCTAATATTACATCGGACAATACACTAATTGTATGATCCATGTAAGTAGTGACCCGTAAAAATCGCAAATATTTTAGTTATTTCGGAAAACTATTTTTTGACCTCACCCAGGCCTTGAAGAATTCGTGAGAATTATTAGCAAAGTTCATCGACTTAGTATGATCTATGTCAGCGCAGAACTTCTGATAACATTAAGTAAGGCTTTTCTGCTACTAGGGACAGCATATAACGGCTCTTTGTTTAAGTAAGGCATCTTAGTGGGAGCCAGGTTCGTTGAAAAACTCTTATATTCTGAATAAATTTGATTTTGTGCAGTATGGACCGGAGTGCTTAAGCTTTGTTTCTGGTTGGAAATTATTAGCAAAGCTATTGTTCTACACTTGGCAGTACTGAAAACTCCAAAGACGGCTCGAACTCAATAAGGTGTGGGATCTCATTGGGTCCCAGTAACATTGTACTTAAGGCCTATGTGGGTATTTATTTGTCAGGCCTACCCTCTGTCTGAATATTTGAACTAAGTGGGCTTCATTAATCTTCATTAATAGACATTAAACAGGCTGATGTTCATCAGGCTTTTCGGTGGCAATTGATGTAAGTAAAACAATTTTTCCTCAACGGGCTTCTTTAAAAATCTCTTTACTCCTCACTAACTCAACCCGACATTCTAAAACGCTTTTGGATACTAGAGCTTCACCCATTCATCCGAGATTCAACGAAAATAACTGTAACTTCCATCCGGTGGTTGTTATTAGGTCTTTAAGATCTTCGTTTGTTTTATTCGAGTCCACGATACAGCTCCTACGGATATAAAAAAACCTCGGGAGTTCATCTACATTAACCGTAACCTAAGTCCTAAAACCACACGAAAATTGTAAAAAACTACCGCCAAAATTACTCATCCTGCCCGTGCTGGTATATGACGCAGAAGCATGGACAATGACAATATCCGATGAGGCGGCTCTTAGAGTATTAGAGACAAAAATTTTGCGGAAGATCTACGGTCTTTACACATTTGCGCAGGCGAATGCCTCAGATGATGGAACGATGAGCTTTATATGAGACATGTGCATAGTGCATCGAATTAAAATCTAGCGGCTCTGCTGTCTTAGCCATGTCGTTCGAATTGACACTGATGCTCAAACCCTTAAAGTATTCAACTCCGGACCCGCTGTTGATAGCAGCGTAAGAGGGAGGCACCCACCGCGATGGAAAGACAAAGTGGGGAAAGGACTTGGCTGCAATTGGCATTTCCAATTGGCGCCAGTTAGCACAGAAGAGAAACGACTGGCGTGCTTTGTTGAACTAAAAAAAGGAAGAAGAAGCGGCAAAGTAAGTCTGGGTTCGAGTTACACGAGGTGGCAATAATTCGTCGGCCTTATTTTCGAATGCTGATTGGTTTAAGCCGAAACAACCCCGCGCGCTGCGTTTCCAAAGAAACTTTATAGAATAAAGGTACCATTTCAATTACTGTTAAAATTCGTTGTTCAATCAATGGAATGACATCATTGGAGTTCTACCACAACTCACCAGCGATCTGCCTCGAGAGACCCGCATAACTCTGACGCAACTAAAATTGGGATACCGTGGCTGGTTTAAATTTTATTTAGCAAGACTCGTATGCGAGATTCCTGACATATATGCGTGACTTGTAAAGGCACCCCACACGACACCAAAACATCTGCACTTTTCCTCTTAAATCCATTGACCTGAGACCGATTTAGTTGAAACAGCACGTTTCCTAGGCCTGCCGTTATTCGAGCGTGATAACAACGATCGATAGGCTGGCTGATTTAAGCAGGGCTTAATGATGCATAATCATCCAAGAGAAACTTACACATAGACATAGGAACTGCTACCTCATTATTGTTCAGATAGACTGCTGTTGAGCATGATACCCTTATAACTACAGGTATCAAAAATTACTTCAAAACAATCGAATGAAAAGTGAGCCGTTTACTAACAACGTAATTCAGAGTCTGTGTCCCTTATTATCACTGGGCTATAAGGAAATCAATGGGAGTACGTATTAGGAAAATATGAACTCTTTCGAGCTCCACATTTCACTGAAGATGCTCCTTATAATAAATATTATTGCTCTTACTTACATTCATCCAAATACCCGGAAATTGCAAAAGCTATCGGATCCAAGAATTATTTCCCACTGAGCACAACGCGGTCTGTGCGTTCATATGCCATGCGTTAACTTAAGCCAATTACTTAATTAAAAGATATCTGTTATACACATACATACGTATGTATATTTATGGTGGTATACTTGTCTTGTCTGCCAAAATAATAAATTTCAGCAATGTAACAACTTAATCGAGGATTAAAATATGACCGGCAGCTAGAGGAAAATCCACTTCATCAGCAATTGGAGAGGAAAAAAAAAAGAAGGGAAAGATAGAAGGCGACTTAAAGACAGCTTGTCCGCCTGACTGTTTCAGTTACAGCTGGACTGGGCATTTGCATGACTAACTGACCGGTAAAGCGAACTGGCTGACAAACTAACTAACTGACAGACCAGCTAGTTGACGTGTGATTAACGCTTTGGTAAACAGTGAAAAAATGTGTAAAAATGAAGTTGGCGTAGAGGTAAGTTAGTAATTTAAATGAATGTACAGGTATCCCATAAGGAAGTCAACTACTACGCCATAAGACTTGCTTGTTTATAGACGTTTATGTTTAGTTTTCTTTATAATATGCATTTTTCTATTAAAATATTAAACTACTAAATTTATTGAAGTCCTGGTTAAATTAATTAGAAATCCATACATACCCAGTGGGAAATGCGAAAATGCATTTTTTCCCTAGGGCGATGTCCTAAGAAAAGTGGGGCATGCAATTTTGCATTACCTAGTATCGAGAAATGAATGTGATTTAAGAATAAATTTTTGGGAGTTTTTGAATACATTCGAATGCTGGTTACATATTAAATAGTAATTGGATATAAAACTCATAAGAAATACCTTAGATTATTTATCACGCATGGAGTGTATTACTACTTTTCCCACTGGGTACTTGCAATTTTATTCTTTCGAAATCTTTCCTTTAACTACTTTCCGTACATTTCGTGCCGTCATCTTCATCTTATTAAGTTGAATTGAATGCCTTGTTAATTAAGCATTACATATGCAAGCACTTACGCAGCACTTAAGTAATGTTATGCAACATTGCAAAAAATGTAAATGAGAGAATGTAATTAATTACATTCACGCCTCTGAGTTATAAATAAAGCATTCGCAAATTTGCAAGCCGTACGTTATTTCACTTTCGCATAAGAAAAATCTTTTATAAATATCTAATTTTATTAAGTCTTCTGATTATTTTGATGTCTACATTTTAAAAATAACCCAAAAAAAAAAATACTTCAACTCAACTTCATGTCATGTCCGTGGTTACATACATATCTGCAACGCAAAATGTTTGAATATACGAGGGCAATTTAAAAAGTCTGTGACTTTTTGAGTAAAAGATATATTTTTCGGCAAAAAAATTGTATTTTTAAGGTCCTCAAAATAAGCGTTTGTTTCAGAATGAACTCTTCGTTCGACCCAAATCTCTTCTTCACCCTGCCATTTCTTTGGATTTGGAAACAGGAATTAGTCGCTCTAGGCGAAATCTGGTGAATATAGTGGGAGTTTGTGATGGACTTTTTCTATGGTGACTAAACACGGATACACCCGTGCATTGTCTTGATGGAACAGCATTTTTTCTTGGCCAGTGTGGTCGTTTTTGCTCTCTGAATAAAGACTTATTGGCCCACCGACCCACTGTGGTCTACTTTGGTGCACTTCCTGATTGTACCATGGTCTCTATGTGTGGTGGTGGATCCATATACGGCTAAGAAACGGTGCAAACCTCGTCCGAATTGCAGCTGAACATCGCCAAACGCTCCTTTGAAGTGGTCGAGTGTAAGCAAGCGCCGCACCCATTACGGATAGCTTTTTCATATCCAAATATTCTATGGATTTTATCGGCGATTGCTGGCGTGACGACCTCTTTTGGGCGACCGGAACGTTCGGACGCACTTGTTCTGGTACGATTGCAATAGAACTAATTGATGGTGCAGAAACCCTAAAGAATTTATCCAGCCGCTTATTGTTTTCGGTAATGGATTTTTAAGCAAAAAATAGCGCTTAATCCGCACACGAAAATCGCTTTTTTCCATTTTTGTTAAAATTCACGAGGCTCTTTATACTCAATGGATGTCAAACACAAACCAAATGGCTCAGCTTGTTCAAAATTTCACAGTAGTATATTTATCGATAGCAGTTGACGGGAGCCATTTTTCATTTAAAGCTACTGCGGGAAAAAGTTACAAATTTACTGACTTTCCAAATTACCCTCGTACACACTTGTGTATGTACAAATATTTGACAGTGATGCAAAGTGACACCGTCAGGTGCTGTCTCTAAACGCCCATTGATTTAGACGAAATAATTACGAATGCGAAAATGAGGCGACCACCAAGTTTGCAAAATTTCAGAATGAGAAAGTTAATATTACGCAGCGGTAATAATTAGAAAATGCTTTACATATACATATATAGAAAGTGATGTGCACGAGGATACTCACAATGTCGATCATATGGTCGTGCCGGCTTCAGNTAGGTTAATTTAAGCTAAGGGTACGCTTACACCGGGAGATCGATGAATCGAGCCCTTCCAATTAGATTTTTTGGCGATTTTTAGTCCCTATTCAACCCGTGAATCAATTCAAAAATTCGAGAACCAGTATACGACTTTTCCCCAATTGATGCATGTTGATTCGCCCCAGAAAATCTATACAATTTTAAAGATATTTGAAATAGGAGCTGGTATAAAAAAAAAATAATGGGGCTTGACACCTCCCACCTTTCTAACTTGAGCGAGCAAAGACCTGCCGCTCTTTATCCTCCGACAACAGCTCTTGCAAATAACTATATAAAATTGAAATTCGAATTTTCATAAAAATTTGCACTCCTTAATTACTGTTTTTAGAAAAAATGCTAGTATGTACGCAATTTCGTACCAAGTTTTTTCTAAATAGGGTAATTAAAAGGTGAAATATAGAGTTAGCGGAAAAAAACAACTAAGAAACATCCGTATTGCAAAGAAGTCTATGTACGTAAGCTCTCTGTAGAATATAATTTCTAAAATGTGGGTGAATTTTTGAGTAAAACATATAATTTTTTTTTATTTGTGATCAAAACAAAATTTCGAAAAAAAACTTAACACTTTTCTTAAGTAGGGCTAATGCTGAATTTCCACTCGGAATTAAATGACAAAAATCTGAACGACTATGTTGGGCGTTGTGTTCATTAAACGAGCCATTTTTAGCGAAATGGCAACCTTGCGAACAAAATTGTATTAACGACCTATTGCAACTTCGGATTGCAATTGTTAAATTTTTTCAAAAAGACGCGAATTTGCAAAAACTTTGTCTCAAACGTGCTTACGTATTGTTAGCTACTTTATAGCTTTTAAATAAATCAGGATATTTTGAAACCGTTATGAATGTATGTTTTACAAATTACTTATGTACTATCAAAGTTTGGTCAGATCAACGCGTTTTTGGTTTCTTTATAAAAATTAAGTAAAAGACGTTGGTTTGACAAAATATATGAAGCGTTCTTGGGAGATCGATTCATATTTTGACGATTTCTTCATACATCGATTATTTTTATTTCGATTCGAATCGACACCCTCTCTTTGCCAAGACCCGGCTACTGCTAGTTGCTAAGATCGAAATTAATCAGAGGATTTTCGCTACCCAACAAAATGCCGCAATTTTGTTTTGTATTTTAGAAGTCACTTAATCACGTTTAAAATTACATGCAATGGTGCGATGTCAAAAAATGTTGCTGATTTATATGTTTTAATATAAAATTTGACTTCGAAGGCTAAAACAATGAATTAATTTATGGCAGCCGAAAAGTGATATTTCTACTAAAACAAACACATCTGCAGTGTCCATGAATATTTCATATCAAAATGAACCAATATCGTACATACTCTCATATATGTAAGCAGACATTGGGAAGCTTAGCCAATGCATAGACTAGGCCCCACATAGCTAATACGTACACACTCACTTGTTGGTGCAGTGAAAAATGATTAAAGAAAAAGCTTAACGCAGTTGCAAACGCCAAAAGCGAGAAAAATCGTTACTTAACATTTCGAATTTATGCAAATCAATGGGATCAGAGGTGATAATTTATAGCCGATGGCTGATGACTTTTGTGCTGCCGAATTGAGTGCGATTTGGCTTAGCGTTTTATACCTACTAGCTAGCCATAATAGTAATTTATTTTGAGGCATAACTATGGTAATACATACATACATATAGCCATGGATATCAAGAGAATAATTGAAATACATATGTAGGTGGAGATACACATACATACATATGTACGTATAGATAAATAAACAACCATATATTTGATGTGAAACAGCGGTTTCACTTTTAATGCGCCTAGTTTTTAAATGAACCGAATTGTGTATTTGTTATTATTTAAATTTTTGTCATGTTTTGGTTACTAATTTTGTAAACGATGCCTTTTAAATTAAAATAAGTAGCAATAATCAAAAGAATCATATTTAAAAATATTTCTGTTACTAATAATTTATATTTGACACAAAGAATTCGATATTTTCCTTGTTTCGTTAATTGTGATTTATTAAATACAAGTGGAAACCCTATAGAAATTCTAAATACCAACGGTCACTCTCCTATCGATACAGAATATACTAGAGAAAATCTCGTCCAAATCAGTTCAGTAGTTTTCGAGATTAGAGCGTACAAAAAATCTCGACATTCCTTTATACTTGTATAGATACTAGTTTTCTCTCAGCCGCTTGGCCGAGTGCATGAAATTTCTGCGTGTAATATTAGAAGTAATTCATTTCAGTGAAACTTAAAATATTTAAGCTCAGCCAAGCACATAGGAGACTTTCAAACTTTTCTTCTTTTGTTTAAACAAAACATTTTCAAGCCCAATTTCTCTTAAAGCTCTCCCCTCTGACACCTATATTGTAATACAAATTTCTATTACCTAATTTCCTTAATCCAAGACGAATTTGACTTTTAAACAGGTGGCAATCTTCCAAGATGTAGTTTAGAAACAAAGACTTTTACAAAATATTTTGATTGATAGCCACATAGTAAAAATTTCTTTACCATAATAAATAATTAGAGTTTAACTAAATATTTAATAGGTAGCAACTATTTCAAAACTCATTTTAGGGTATATGTTCAAACAAAAATTTTTTGTTATTACTTTAACGTTTGTCACCCATATTTGAATACATATTCCATTTAACTGTTTAAAATAGGATTAAATTCCACTTTTCGAACAGGTGGCAAGCCTCTTCAAAATATTTTCAAGCCTTTTTAATCTCTTTCGTCTGACGCCAATTGGAATACATATTTCAATTAACTACAGGTGGCTATCCTCCTAAATGTATTTGAGAATTTAAACCTTTTGAAAACTGATGCATTGTGAAACGATTTTCTGTCATGCCTTGTCAAATTTGGTTTAGAGACAAACCAAAAACTATTCAAAACTCTTTCGCCTGTTGATTATAAATAATAATCAATTAGTCTTATTTAATTAAATGAACTTAATTTTTTAAAAAGGTGGCAACTCGCTTCGAAACGTTTTGAATCTGCACCCTTGTTTTACCAATTATTACCCTGTTGTGGTACACATTTCAGTTAACTAATTTCCTTAATTCAAGTGGATCAGCAGTGATCTAAGCTTCTTATAATTAAATTTTCGGAAAGTAGGATTTTTTAAGGTATTTGTGTGAAAATGATTACAAGAATATCCAAATTATTGATATCAGTAAAAATTCCGTATTTTTAACTATATTCGCCATCGAAAAAAGAACTCAAAGTTAAAAAAAGTTATTTGCAAAAATTGCTTTTCAAAAGTGCTTTTGGTTGGTGTTGTTAGTAAAATATATGGTCCAAATTTCGGGAACGAGTGAAAAATATTTCTTTGACTCACCCGTCAACTTTTGATATATTTTTTTTTGATATAGCACATCATAAAGCATCTAGAAACAAGTGCCGATTGACATCCAATGTATGCGTTGCGCGTTCATTTCTCTTGTGCCTCGCTAGCGATCAAAATTAAGAATATAGTCAATTATAGTAAGTAACGTTAAATACCGCATATTTAGGTTTATAGATTTGTCATAAAAAAATTTTAATATTTTTATGGTTTCTTTGAACCTTGATCTTTATTTAAATAGCTTAGTTTAATTTTTAACTTTGCAGGATTCGCCAAGTTTACCGTACGTGTGACGTCATGTATAACTGACTTCCAAAAAAATGTAACATTTATCTTCAAAACAACAAAGGATAGGAAACAAGTATCTGTATATAAAATGCGGTTTTTGAGTTTTATTATCAGGAATATACGTGCGACTGTGGGTGGAGGCAAACATTTTGACCGAAAGGATGTTGGGATTAAGTAATGCACTGAATTGAACAACAGGAAAGAGAGAGAGAGAGGCAGCGTCATGCCTACAATTTGTTCGTTGGTGAATTTGAAGTGAATGAAGCGGTGACAGCCGATACGCGATCTCGATCTTCAACAATGGCAAAGCACCCAAATTACTCTAAGATATTCCAAGCCAAAGCTAACGCTCTAACTGTGGACTCGTAGTTCTAATGTTTTTTTTTTTTTTTGCTTACGAGGAGGAAGCATCGAATGTCAAACCCAAAACCTGTAGAGATGTGATTGTAACCCGAAGTAAACCTCATACCGTATAGAGCGTGGAGCTCCAAGTTCGTTACAGTCCTAATGTAGTCCGTTAAAAAGTTGCATCAACTAGGAACAGTGCCCTGTGTTGTTTTAAAATAAAAAGCCCACTTTAGTTGGGTCCAGTTATTGAATAGGTACAATAGGTGAGACAAACGCCATCAAAACCCGTCCCAATTGAAAACTGTTTATAAATTTGTGTATGGTAAATGCTATGCTATGCTTTGTATTACGAGACATCCTAATGATAAACAAATCCTTACTGTACCGAAGCAGCCAATAAATATGTATGTAAGTAGGATGTTCAAACATACATTTGTGCAATATATGAACTATATCACAATAAAAAAAATAAGCAATTGTCAAATGGTCAGCGTCAGAAAAAGTAAATAAATGCTGACGTTTTATGTTTAATTTATTGTTTCAACTCTTGGTATTAATATCTCTCAATTCATTTAATCATACGAGTATCACCAACATAAAACAATGTGGCGATACGATCGATTGCGCCAGTGTGATCATTTATATATTTGTATTTGTTCTTGAATACTCACATGATCAGCAGCATAACTCACCACCATATGGCTTTGTGGTGTTTCGTATTCTATTATCACTTGTTTGTTTTGTTGTCGGCAAACAATTGTGGCATGCAACATGTGCAAATAAACCGATAGCATTCGGAGTGTATACAAGCGACCATAAGACGCGAAGTCTACCTCAATATAAATATGGTTCTGCAGTCCAATATTCTTTCACCAACACAAACACTCAGTAAATAATTGTAATTCACCATACGTCAAATAAGTTGGTTGATAGTGAGTGAGTGAGTAAGAAAGGAGAAACACTCAAACAACAATTTAAGCAGTTCTTCTTTGAACCGAATTTTTGAATTATAATTTTAGGGCCAGCTTGTCAGTGCCAGTTGAAACTTAGATTAAGTAAACTGAGTTTAAGTTGAACAGCTGGCTGACATTTGATTGGCTGATCTTAGTTTAAACCAGCCAGATCGGTCGTGCACTGAAAAACTGGCCCTTAAATTTTATGCTCAGGAGCAAATGTTATTAATTACTGTACAAAAAATCTATGAAAAAACGTAAAGAAACTTGGCTCTGAGTAGCCTCCAGCTCTTCTATAACCGCGCTGGGCAAGCATCGGTGAAACTCTTGTACATATGTAGATGTACCTCGCGAGTAAAGGCTTAGTTAAAGTCTGTCCACCAACAAAATCGAACCTATATCCTTCTCCCAATAAAAGAGAGGCTTCAACTAGTACATGAAAACGTTTACTGGTCGTTTCTTTTATCTACTGCCTTATGCCCTTAAAGAGATGTGAGTGGACACAGCGCTACTTGGATCAGCGATGTAGGCTGTTAAGATCGAGATCGGAGCTTTAATTAATTATTAATGTTTAAGCCCTAAGTCTGGTAGCAGCACTCCATACAGCGACTGTATCTGTAGTACCGTCTGCTACTACTAAGCCCAGAGTCCCCGAAGTACCCTATGGAACCAGAAAATACATTTAGGAGAGACTTTTTCTTTTTACTCCCCTGTATGAATGCAAGTCATGGACTTCCACGACCGCTTTCTGTCGAAAATCAATCCTTTCTAATTGAATTTATCAGAAACCACAAGTCAACCACTTTTACTTGAGTGAGGTGCCACGTTGTGTATACCTGTCTTACATATGTATGTGTATACTACCCTACAAGAAGAGTTCTATCTTAAAATGATTATCGACAAGTCCACTGTCTGCAGATGGATTCGTTAAAAGCATACACGGTAACCAAACTGGTGCTCGTCTCCAGCTCATCCAACAGATGGTGTCGGATAAAGGTTCCGAGTAAGTTAAAACCTTTACTGGATGAAAGTACTATCCCATTCTGCCGCGCCAATTCTGTTACAGAACATTTGGTCGATAAACTTGAATAGATTGGTATCGACGTTGTTTAAAGACTTCTCGACGTCAGGTACGGGGGATATTTTCGTTGACTTGCTTGCTATCAGGGGAGGATTGGTTACCAGACAGAATAGGACGTACAACTTACGGTGGCAACCTAGCTTATCGCTTTGTATATTATTAAAGCACATACTAAAATAGGACAAGGCAGTTCAAAGGAAGGACTGGCATCCAATCTCCACATCAGCCATGTAAAGGAGGAGCTGCTAAATTTTGTCCAGAGTTTGATATTAAAGAGCCAAATAAGCCCCCGGAAAACTCCACCAAATATCTAATGATGGAATTAGACTTAGTATAAAGTCCATTACGGCTAAGGCTGATGCCTTCACGCTCTGGGTAACTTGCATAACCAATTAATGATGTATTAGAGGGCGCAAAGTAACGGAAGAGACCTCATTTATGGTTCATGGCCATAGTCAGATCGTGTTAGCGGGAAATACTAATCCATCTTGAGGGCTAAATAAGAACTTATTGGACAACCTGAAAATGACGAAGAATCGCATGGTGGGCCTTGAAAGTCAGATATTTTTTAAAAATTTAAAAATCCCAATCTCGCTTAGGTCCTTTTTTCTTCTTTTAAGAAAATCACTAATGAATAACAACGCAAAACGAAGCCAAACAAGTAAAATTTTTAACAGTGTATCCATTGTTTACCCATAGTCAAGTAGCATGTATCAGTGCCTAGTTGGAGTGAATCAAGTCCGATGCACTCAATACCGGCAAAATCTTTCCAATTTCGCTTTCATTGCCGATAAGCAGCAATAAACAATCCAAATTCATGCGATGAGTAGAGATAACGTGGGCTGAGCAAGTTAGAGTGGATGAGTGAGTAAATGAGTGCAAAAGAAGTGAAGTTGTCTGGCAAGTATTTGCCTATTCGAGTGGGCCGGGATATTCAACACGATCTCTTTGGTGAATCGCCTGCTGGGCGCTAGCTGCCTGAAGTTGCCTGAGTTGACTGACGTTGGCGCTAGCGCTGATCGTTGTGACCGCTGTCGGTGCTGTTGGCAACTTTGCAAAATCGGTGTTTTCAGTCGATCGCGACTTTAGCTTTATTCCGTACGCGATTGTCGGTTGACGGTCTGAATTTTTCGTTTGTTTAAATGCGAGGCGATTAATTGCAATGTTTTGTTTATGCGCTGTAAAGCATGCGAAGCAGTGCAGGGGTTTTTGTTAATAAAAAGCGTGTTTTCTGATGTGAGATTTTTGCTTGGTCTTTTGTTGAATATAATTTTATTCGAAGTGATTTTTATACAAATGCAAATCACAAAAGCTTAAAGCAGAAGCGTGTGAATTTTTGTTTTAACTGTGTGGCTTGTGAATTTAATAAAAGAAGCAATAAATAAATATAATTTACTTAAATTTTGGTATGAACAAAAAAATTTAAATTTTAATTGCCTACGTCAATTTCCATAATGCTTATAAAGAATATTTGCAACTTTGTGCTCAACGTATGTACATCGCCAACTCCCTTTTGCCTTTATTCCCATTTGAATTTATTGTTTTTATTGCTCCTCTTCGATTGCTTATTTGGTATGCTGCGCGAATAGCAGCCATCGCCGGCTTGGCCGCCATCCAACGTCCCAAGTTCAAGTTCAACGCTTGTGGCTGCCACAAATAGTTAAAGCGCGCAACATCCATATTTTTTTTTTTTATTTGCATTAGCTTTTGCTGCATGAATGCATCCGTGTATAAATATACATACATACAAACACATACAAATTTAGTGTTGCTGTAGTGTTCCTTGGTGTGCCGCCAAAAGGCTCAAGTCGGTCCGGTTACACCTCCGCCGACTTTCCTCCCATTACACAGTGTTCATCTCTCATCTGCCACAAATGCCGGCTATAAAGCGATTCTTAATGCACACATACACATACATAAATATGTATGTAAAAATAGTTGCATCAAAGTGTTATTTCATGTTGTTTATTTGTGTTAATGTGATGGAATGTAATTATGCAAAATGTGCTTCGAATGCAAGTATCTGCAAGATATGAAATTGTAAAAGAAGTTGAAGTAGGAGTGGAATACATATTACGTGGCTTCATATCTATGTGCATACTACATTCATATGTACATAGTACTTGCGTACAAACAAACATTCGTGTACAGTGTGCTTTGTGAATTCGTAAGTGCTAAAAAGTGTCGAAAGTGCTAAATGAGCCAAGTAACCACTTTAAAATTGCTTTCGAAAAAGTTGACCGAAAACGAATAGGTAAACAAAAATAATTTAATAGGTAACCAATAACCTAATTTAAAAGAAAAATATATATAAATTGAACATTTGTGTTAAAAAATTTGTTTCTCTTACCAACTTATCGATTAGGTACGCTGTGGAACCATTTTGTGGTTTTTGTTTAAGTCCTTAACCAAACATATCACTCCAAATCAACAATATTATTTTCACAGTAGTTTGAAATTGCCACTTTTGGCTTTCGAATTCAAATATTTTACAAGCAATTTTATATATAAATTGGCTTCTAATATAATGCAGTGCCTTCAGAGTTCTATAATAAAATTGTTTGCTTAGCACTTTTAGAATATTTTAGACCCATAGCTCCTGCCATAATGGGTCTTTTTGAAACTTTTTTGGAAGGTGTCAATTTAAGTTATATAAAAATGGCAATTAGAGGTTTATAATGTTCTGCAAAAATTTTGAGCAGGAAATTTACAAAGAATTCTGGCTAAGATAATTGGAAGTCATTTTATGTTTTATTATATGTTTTCTAATTTCATTTTATTTTTAGAAACTAAATAATTTTTTTTTTATTTCAGTATATTTTCCATTTTTATGTAACTTTTCAGATTTTATCTATTGATTTAAAAAGCAAAATACTTTTTTCAATTTCTTTTAGTTTTTAGAAACATAATTTTTTCATAGTTTTTCAATTAATTTTCTTATTAAATTTTTAGGTTTTATTGTTTCGAACAGCAAAACATTTTTTTTATATAATTAAACTTTTTCTTTTATTTTTTTAATTTAATTTTCGGTTAGCTTTTAGATTATATTTTTTTAAAGAAAACTATTTTTTAATTTCATTGAATTCTTAGGAACTTATTTTACTTTTAATTTTTTCTTTAATTACTATTTTTCTGTTTTTAATTTTGTTTTAAGGTTTTATTGTTTATAAAAATTATCTTTTAATATCTATCATTCAGAAACTTATTTTATTAATTTATTATATTATAAATTACTTTTTTCATCTCTTAAATTTTAATGAATTTTTAAGATGTTAAGTATTGCTTCAAAAACATATTTTGTTCCTTTTTTATTTAATTTTATGTAATTTTTAGCTTATAAATGTTAAACAAATAATTTTTCAATTTCATTTAAATTTTAGAAAATTATTTTATTTTTTCTTT
Source organism: Rhagoletis zephyria (assembly GCF_001687245.7). Lineage (NCBI taxonomy): Eukaryota > Metazoa > Arthropoda > Insecta > Diptera > Tephritidae > Rhagoletis > Rhagoletis zephyria. Next base: position 3,028 of record NW_016162787.1, on the reverse strand, counting down.
TTTAATTCTTATTTTTCTTTTCTAATTCAATTTTTAGGAACTTTATTATTTTTCTTTCTTTAATTACTATTTATCTTTTTTAAACTTAGTTCTTAGGTTTTATTATTAAAAATACATATTTTGCTTAATGTCATTTAGTTGTAAAAAATGTTTATTATTTTTTTTTATTTACTTTTATCTTTTTAAATTAAATTTTCTTTTAAATTTTAATTTTTAGTTTTTATTGTTTAATATATATTATTTTTCAATTTAATTTAATTAAAAAAGAACTTATTGCTAAAAGATAAACAGAATAAACGCTAAGACCTCCTCGTTAGCAGATCTTTCAGTTAGTGTTTCGAAAGGCAAAAAAGAGCTCTAAGGGTAGTTGCCAGAATTGACCATCCTGTCTTTCGAAAGATTGTGGTGAATTGAAAAATGGTTTCCAGAATTGCGCTATAGGCTTTAATGCGCTATAAGGCTTTGTTGCAACTTCGTGCAGAGCGCCTATAAAGCTTGTCAGCGTTATGCTTTTACCGGAATATTTTCCCGGTACTTAAGGGGGAATAGCTATGAAGGAAGAATAGTTAATTTTAATTAGAAAGGACAAATGGCAATTAAACGGTAGACAGCTGAGAATGCGTAAGTTTATTTTTTTAATTTTAATAATAATTTTTTGTAATTATGGAAATTAATTACTGAAATCAATAGAAATCTGTAGAAATTTTAAATTCGTTCCACATAAATTCTTTTTTAAATATGGAAATTTTTTAGCAGGCGAGCTCCTGCTACAATTAATTTGCGCTGTCAATCCTGATATAGTCACACAAATGGGGGAAACTGCCGCATTCGCAGGGCAAGTAGTTTTTTATGAAACCCCTTTTTCCATATTGCATGGAACCGGAATGGAATAAATTTTATACTCGAATAACCTGTTTTCAGCGCTCCTTTTGGGAAAGACATAAACAATTGAAAATCAAAATATGCAACATTATTGAACAAATGTTTTTCCGGGTGCAAGTTTCTGACGCAAGTCATTACATAACCGTTATCTTAAATCTAAAGCATTTGTGTAAATTCACTGCATAGATGTGTTATTGTTACGATTATTTATTTGATTATTATAGTTTGATAAAATTTTTCGCATGCACTTTAAAGATAAGCGATGAGATAGAGTGCTTCCTGGTATGATATTAATCATCAACAAAGTACGTCGGCCAAAGCTATGTGTGTATAGCTGATACAGTAAAGCTTCGTCCAGATGTGAAATAAAAGAGAATTTAAAAAATCGACTTTTCAATCTTTAAAATATTGAGAAATATACATATAACCCAGTTTTTTTGCTACTTTTTCTACTAGTGCTAATTTTGCGTAAATTCGACAAAATTTTTTATTTATATCTTTTATGGACGCGCTTGTGATTTAGTAATATACTTTGAGCAAAATCATAATGAGACAATTTTTTATGTTTCCTTTCGGGCCCTGATCAGTCTTCATTTCATGCCTCATTTAATCTAATACTTTGTGTACACCATAGATATATTATACACGTCTGTCAATAATATATGTGCACATCAAGTAATAATTTTAATTTACATTTGCATTAAATAAAGTTTTGATATAAACAATTTAATTTTTCATGCCACTCCATTCCACTTTATTTGTGTGTCAAGATGATTGTGCGACCAGTAATGTAAACATTGATTACTTTCAGTAGCATTGAAATACTTTCTTATCGCTTTGAACATAATTTATGTACCCATACTTTTTCTCTGACTTTAAATGCAGTAATTGATTGCCATAATTGTTGATAATCATTTTTGAAAAGCCCCTTGAAGAGTGCGGGTAATTAATTGTTTACTTAAGTTTACATATTGTGGATGATTAAAAAAAAAAATGTTTTTAAAAATGTAATTTATATGACAATTTATTAAAGATGCATGCTTTGAATAAGCAGAGAGTTCATACTGAAGTTAAAGTCCACGAGAGAAAACTTTCCGCAAAATATAAGAAAAAGTAATGGAAAGTTAAAAAGTACTTACAAGATCCATTCTAAAAGAATATTCACCTCAATAGAGAGAGGATTCTGAATACCGGCTCAAGTCATTTCTGGAAATTCTGATCTGATAAATCGGTTGCGTTTTGAAAGCTAATGGCATTTTCCTAGAAGTTGAAGCTGTTTTGTTGGTGCTACAAGTATATAAGGGGGGCCCTCGAGGAGAAATAAATTGGAAAAAAATTTTTTGTAAGTCTACCACAAGTGTTATGCTGGATTTCCACTAGGCATTAACGTAAATACACATTTGGGTAACAGAAATGTTAGATTTTTTCGGTTCTTTTCATGTTAAAGGCGGTATGACAGAAAGGATTGAATTTTTTAAAACCGTTCGGGTTTTCTGGATTACCAAAGATGTTCGCAGAATTTTTGGTATTTTCATCAAAGATTTTCGAATAAATTTCTACGACTTTTTGAGATATGAATTTGTGCTATTTGTGTCGATACTTTGAGTATTTCGGAGTTTTGCCGTTACTTTTCAGAACCCTTCAGAGGTTATTGGGATATTTCAGAATTTTTCGAGACTCATCGGGACTTCTCAGAACTTGGAGGATTTCTAGAACTTTTCGCGAGCTTTTAAGACTTAGCGGCAGGTTATTTTTCAAATTTTCGGAACCTTTCGGATTTTTGAGGATTTCCCAAGACTTCTCGGGACTCTTTCGAAGAAATTTTTTCGCGACTTTTAGGGATTTTCTTGGGGGCCCAGCCTTTGTATGATATTTTGTCTATTTCGTAAATTTGTCGTAACTTTTTAGGACCCTTCGTAGGTAGGTTTTGGGACATTTTAGATCTTTTCGAAACTCATCGTGATTTTTTCGAAACTTGTAAGGAAACTTCGGAATTTTTTGAGAACCCTTAGTTATTTCTTCTGGATCCCTCCAGATTTTTTCGAGATTTTCAGATAAATTGTTGTTGTTTTTCGGGAACTTTCGGAGTTTTTACACTTTTAACCCTCGTCCAGGCGCATATTCTTACAACGCTAACCGGGCGCAA
>NW_016162786.1:12794-40634 GCF_001687245.7 Rhagoletis zephyria | reverse complement strand
AAGCCTTCGGCATAGCCGAAGACAGCGCTGCTCTTACTTGTTTTGATTTCAAATTGTATTAAATTGGTATAAATGTGGGAAAGAAAATACTCCGATTCATTGTTTTAATATTACGCAGAGATGCTACTATACTATATGAATCGATTCCGTTTTGTTGATGCGCAAAAATTAACTTATCAAAATAATTCCGTTTCGTTTCAGAGCTAAATTACANAAATTGGTATAAATGTGGGAAAGAAAATACTCCGATTCATTGTTTTAATATTACGCAGAGATGCTACTATACTATATGAATCGATTCCGTTTTGTTGATGCGCAAAAATTAACTTATCAAAATAATTCCGTTTCGTTTCAGAGCTAAATTACAGTGGAAACACAATGCCGGCGAACTCACCACAGCGAAATTACCGCTGTCAAAATTAGAACAACCGCCGAAGTTCCCTCGGCGGCGTTTCGTGGCGATAGATTTATTTCTATCGCTCTGCTGGGCGATGGCGACAGTACATGCCAAAGGTGGCCGTATGTTTTTTTTACTTTCAAAGATTTAAAAGAAAACAGCATGTGACACGAATTATTTTTGATGGTTGAAAAATACAGTGATCGACTCGTTAAATCTGGCTTAAAATAAAATACTTTATAATAATTCCCCCTTGCCTTATATTTATATTTGTTATCATTTCTAAATATGGTCTCGTTTTACAAAATATGGTCACCTAACTTATAAGTGCGACGAAATGGTATCAGCTGTTTTCGCTACCGCTCTAATTCTGTTAAAGTAGGCGAAATAGCAGGGCGAACGGTGAACGACGGCATCGCCCAATTCGGCGAACTTCGCCGTTCGCCGGGTATTGTGTTTCAAGCATTAACGAAACAAAACTCAATCCTTAACGTTGAAACGAAATAAATCATCAATCGTTAACATCGAAACAAAATAAATCAACGAACAGTTGTTGTTGTATGCCATTGCCAACTCACTATTAATACCTAGCACCTAAATGCATGCTACAACTTCAGCATTAACGATTCAATTGAAATCGAAAATATGTAGAATATTTTGTTAATGAACAGAAACGATTGCTTTTTTTTGGTAAACGCTAAAATTAACGTTACAATGCATCCCTGATATTATGAAAGTGGCAAGGCCGTCGAGAATACTCACAATTTATCATGAACCAAAGACTACAGATCACGTAATCCGCCATCGTTGTATTTGTAATCGATTTTCAGAAAAAAGTTTTCGTAGCGTTTTTGATGTTTTTTGGTTCTGTTTACATCGTCTTCTACCTCTTCGTAGTGATATTTTTAGCGATTTTATGTGTTTTCTGCAGCGGTTTTAATTAGAAATTTTGATTTATTACAAATTTATGATATAATATGAAGTGCTTTGTGATTGGAACAAGTTTGTGCGTCTGTTTGATTTGCCAAGAGGCGTAAATTTGCGTGAAAAGTGGGTGCACATTTGTGGTCAGAACGTTGGCATTGAAAAATCGGTCGGTGCCGATAATATGCGATTGTAAAACACTCTCAGTCATTAAAACCATATTTTATGAACTTTTTTTGCCAATTGTCATCAAGATTCACTTTTTATATTTTATAATAAATACCAATCTAATCGCACTCAATAACCGCGCCTTTTTCGTTTTCTTTGTTTGTTTTCATTTTTAGGCAGATGTCAAAAACGCTCAGAAATTTACTTTTTTCATTCTTTTCCGATTGCGTGATCTTGTTAATTGGTTCATGACAATTTATGAAACTTCAAAAAAATTTATTATCCGTCAAAAGATATTTCATCGTTTTAGACTCACATTCACATTAATCAGTTTTTTTTTCACATCGGTTAGAAAACACACGTAGTTGTGAAACTAATTTCGAATGAAAACAGCAGATTTGGTTTGCTTTTGAATACGGTTTCATTGTGTGCGCTATAAAGACAGTGGTACGTATAAATTCTTAAAAGAAATATTATGTTGAGTCAAACTGGGTTTTTTCAATGCGGTTCTTTCTTAGGTATGAACAAGGTATATAATGAAGTATTTACTAATAACAGAATTTTTTATTCAAGATCCAATAAAAATGTAAAAAATATAAAGCATTTTCTGCGACTCACCCGTTCTTTTCACCAAATGAGAAGCGCAGAAATGCCAGACCTCATCAGTACGTGCATCCTAAAGTATGTATGTATGTATGTACATCTATACATATGCATATAAATTTATAAGTACTCAATATGCTCATGTACAAGCATACATGCAAGAGAACGATGGCCCTCGGCAAACAACGGCACAACTGGAAGAAACCCCAACTTCTGAATAGTGGCGCCTGTCTATAATACTCGTCTAATCTATGTATAATCCTATCTCAATATTTATAAAGCAGTCATAAAGATTTAGCAATGATTAGATACATTTATCCACTGTTCAGTAGTTGGCTTTTTTTAAGTTTTGAGTTGTATCGTTATTGCAAAGATCCATCGATATGTGGTTATGTACATACATTGTACATAAATGTGTATTTACATACATACTTTTTTATGCACTCAAAGTTATGATAACCTTTTTCACTTTTCACCAAGCCTTTTCTTTGCGCGAAAGCCTTTTTCTTTGCCCAAGTGTCGCAACTTATATAAACTACACACAAACACATTTTGCACTTAAATACTTAATTTAAATCACAATTTAATAAAAGTTTTCACTAGAACCGAAGAGCAGTAAAACGAGCAGCAAACACTTGCGAAAGTTAAAATACGACTGAGGAAACGGAATTGGAGATGGCAGAAACACAGAGAGAAAGGAAATCAAATTTTAATTTATAATACATATTCGATTTAGCTGTGACACAAACCGCATACAAAATGAATTCAAATTGATTTTCTATTTTGTAATCCCAGATAAGCATGTACTCATATACATATCGAGCCCTAACCGCCAAAATAAGGTAAGCGAAATTTTTTTCAAAATTTTCTTTTTGATGCAGAAATGTATCTAGAAGCTCTAGGAATATTTCTGCATCAAAAATAAAATTTTGAAAAAAATGTCGCTTACGTTATTTTGGCGGTTAGGGCTCGATATGTATGTAATACTTCTATATTGATAGTAACGTATCTTCACAATGGGCGCGTTCATAAGACGTAGCTGTTTAGCTCAAATGAAATTGCAATAGAGATAGTGGCGCCGATAGTATTTAGAATTCAACGCTGAGCTGCCGCCGTGTTGAAAAAATCGTTCAATGGTATAGTGAAGTAAACAGTGTATAATTTATGTAGCAAATATCTTAAAAAATAAATATTTAGAAACTAGGTATTATTATAAAATATTTTAGTTACTTTATCACATCAGTAATATAAAATATAATAAATTTGTTTGCAACTGCCACCGACCAAAGCGGCGTTAAATTTAATGTAAGCGGCGTAAGTCTTTTCGATCAGCTGTTTATGCTAAGCCCAACACGTTGAGTTCAGGTAGCGTAAAAATTTTTCCGCTGAAAAAAATGGCGGGAAGTTGCCAACTCTTGAGCTGATATACTCCTCAATGAGCGATTTGGCTGATCTAGCGAACCGAAATACAAATTTTCAACTCCTAAAATCCACCAAAATTTTATTTCCCGCCGACAGCGGGATTCGAAGAACTGACTCCAAGTATATTTTTTTCAATATTCAGTATTTACAAATAGCAAAACTTAAGTAAAAAAAACAAAGGTAAAAACAAAAAAAATAATTATAAGAAAAAATTATTTTATTTTGTTCCTTTTTGGGTTAATATTAAGGGTATTAATCAAACCTTATAAATGCATTGTAAACCGTATAAACTTTTAATTGTGTAAACTTTATAAATGAACTCTCAAAATTTGTATGGAAACTCGTTTTCAAATTTCTGATAAATTTCTCCAGCGATCTCACTGAATAAACTACATAAACGGAAGCCAATGCAGCTCTGTCGCAACTCTAGCTATGTTTTGTTGGACAATGATCGGGATACGCATTTTTGCACGCGAATTCAACAACAGCGATATGATCTTGATAGAGATCTGGCTCAATTTATTATCCGTGTTTTTTTATTCACTGATAATTTGCATGTGTAAAAGAAAAGAGAGTGTGGGTCGTTCATGTAACAGAGTGCGTAAACTTATAAGATTATCTGCTTGATAAAGTTATCGGTTTAGATGAATACCACTATAACATAAAAATTACCAACATTGCGAAATTTTCTTAATATTTTGAGTAATTAATTTCGTTACGTTAGATCAACCAAATCGCCCACTGTGCGACGTCTTAATTACGACAGAGAAAACGGAACTGATGACGATAGGAACACAGAGAGGAAAAGCCTAAATTTTTAATAGCATCAAATTTTTTAAACGTTTTTCAAAAGTTATCTAGCCATGACACAATCCAATTAGACTTACTTAGTACATAGGGTGGCAAAAAAATATATGCTATTTACATATAAACATAAGTACATATTCTGTGTTCGTATGGAAAAGTAGCTTATGTCGAAAGGCTGGCTTTAGTATAAATCGGCATTCGCAGCATATGATTGCGAATTACTCACTGGCGCTGAACCGTTGAACAACTTTTGGCAAATAAACGTGCAAGAAATAATTCCGATACTAGCAAGTCAATATTCTCATTAAGTATCTTCAAAAGAGTCCTTGTCGTTTAAAGAATAAAGGGAATGCCGCATTATACTAAAGTCAGCCTTTCGCCATAAGCTTCTTTTCCATACGAACACAGATATGTTTAAAATCCGAGTTTCATTCAATTGTGTTCTTTTTTTTCAATTTCAAGTATCCCGTATCCCTTTTATTTCATAGCGTATATGCATTCCTGCCTTCCACATCCACTGGAATAAATGGTTGCAAAATCTCGGCATATGTATCTTCCTGTGTTTACAAAATTTTCGTTGCGCAAAATACTTTTGGTTAGTGTCATCGCTGGTATTAATGGGAAATCGAAAAATAGAAAATAATTCTTTTAAAACTAGTTTCCTGCCTCTCTGTGTTCCTATCGTCAGCAGTTCCGCATCCTTAGTTCTACATGCTTAAATCGTCGCTTATATAAAGTGCTCGTGTGCTCGGTCTTTCCATTCATTTTAATAAATCAGTGATAAAAATTAAATATTTAATGTGCAAATGTGTTTAAGTAAGTGTGTAAAGTGTCAGTAGCAATTTCAATTAAGATAATTCAATGTTAATGTTGTGAAAAGTGTATACATTAAAGTGCTTGCAAGTCCTTTTATAAGATGGCGGCGCAGCCGAGAAGGAAAAGGCAAATGCGCAGCAAAATACGTGGAAACGAGTGCCAGCAAATTGGGTGCATTTCTGGGTATGTATACGTACATATGTATATGTATATGGGTGTTTTTCGTGGAAAATGTCAACCAAGAGCAAAAAGATAAAATTATGCCTAAACAAAGTTTATAGATGCCAATCGATAACTACATATGTATTTTCTCTTTTATCCACCAAAATATTGGACTAATTGTTCCATTCTGTTTCAAGATATTTGCGTATTTCCAATCACACTTTCAATTTTTATTTATTTTATTTGAGAAATCATTTCATCCAGAAAGCCTTTATAATTTTGGTACACTATTAAAGAGTACTGGAACTCCATACAAAAATTTAGTATAGCTTATGTTCCGTAAGTAAGTAACAACAACGTAAAAATATATTAGGAACCGTCTAAAGTTAAATTACAAATTGTGCTTTTTTTCAAGCGTTCGGACGCATGATATACTTAACAATTAAAAAAAGGCGTAACGTCTACTTGATTTGTCAAAATTTTAATACAAATGCTAGTTTTGGTTACTTTTGCCAGTCGCGTAAAATTTTTTTCGGAAAGCTATAGGATTACCGATGGTAATGAAATTGAAAATCGGAGCCTTCCCACCAAACAATTTTGTTGCCGGCAATAAGAAAACGTGTCGCCCTCGGTAACAAATTTATTGCCAGTAATATCGTCATCATATTGATTTCTTATTACCAGTCGTTCTAAAACGCCCGCCGAAGGCAACTCCCCTGAGCGAGTCGGTTTCTTATTACCTGAATGAGTCGTTTTCTTATCGCTTCATGCGATATTTCGAATAATTTTATTATTTTTAATACTTCATTTATTTTTTCTGCAAAAAATTGGAACTTAGAAATGGAATTAATTATTATTTTTCGGTATGGGGCTGCCCATTTTTTCAATCCTGTCTTTGGTATAAATTAGACGCTTTGGATAATACTTACCGTTGACGCGAAGTTTATAAGTTTGGGAATTTTCGAAAACTTATTTATTCAAAACATACATAAAAAAGAAATGATGTTGCCGATTTGTCGCCACGGCAATAAATCGGTGAGTCGCCAATTTGTTGCCATTGACGATTGTTGGTAGGTCCGACCGATTCAAATAATTTTTGCTCATATTGTTTCTATGTATATAGGTATGTATATAGATATAGTACATATGTACTTCTGCTTGTACGAAGGCATGACTTCAACAAACGTCAAAAGCACGGCTGAGAGAGCAATGAAGTGGATACGGAATTTGAAGAAAGATAAAGAAAAGTGGGCGGAATATAAAAAATTAAATTAAAAAAAAACTTTTTAATATACCGCGTTTTTATAAATGGACTTAATATTAGAAAATAATATTCTCTAATAGTCCCATAGAATTTGTTTTGATAACTTTTGATTTTGATATTTTAGTTAAAGTCATTATAAGCAATTTATGAGATTGGGCGCACGCTGGCAAATAAAAGTTTATTCCGACCAAACTATATCGAAATGCATGCAGGTGTTTTCATAGATAAATGCAGAAATGTTTATTACATAAGTTGTTGTTAAAAATTTTCGTCCACGAGGTCCAGAAATTGTTTAAATGTTCAATTGTTCATAAAAAAATTATGGCAAAGAAAAAATATTTTTGTAACGAAAATATTTTTATTGTATAATTTAATATCTTTTTAGTCTGCGCCCAAAAAATTGTTTCATTCGAACACATACTTTCAGAGGAAAACAAAAATTTCCAAAACACAAAATTTCCTTCTCTTTTCATCCAATTAAAAAACGTACTAGAGCTACAATTATAACGAGTTGTCCCTTCTTGTTATCTACGTTCTTTGCTTATAATTTATATATATAAAAAAAATATGAAAGTAGGTGTATGTCAAGAGATTGACTGAAATTACCGTAACAGCTATTCATGTAATAACGTTTTCTAATGGCCATAAAATTAACAGCAATCCTTGTGTTCATAACATATTTATACATGTGTATATATTTATGCGAATAAATAGTTAAGTAAGCTCATAAAATTCGCAGTCAACCTCAATAATCCTGGACTAAGTCACAAAAGACTTCATCGTAAAAAAATCATAAAATTTAGAAAAAATCATACATTTTTTTGCTTATACGTACATACATACAATCATACATATAGATGTATGCAAATTCTTAAGTTTTTATGTTATAAAAATTTTACGATTATTATTTTTGATTGATATAATTAAAAAGTTAAGAATAGTAAAAAAAAACGTGGAAGCGGGATTAATATCTGATCCATGCGACATATGTATGTACATATTGTTGACCTGTCCTGACTACATACTACAAGCTCGAAATTTGCTTTCGAATCGTACGTATGTATATATGTATGAGCCATTCTTTTTTAAGTCGGACGGATTTCGTAAAAAAAATTATGTCATTGCTCCGATTCGCTTCAATTTTTTTGTTCGAGGATTTTTTTANGAGTCATTCTTTTTTAAGTCGGACGGATTTCGTAAAAAAAATTATGTCATTGCTCCGATTCGCTTCAATTTTTTTGTTCGAGGATTTTTTTTAATTTTTTTTCTTCGGAGATATGATCTGTCAAAGTTTGAATTTTTACGTGATTCTGACTATTCATGTACTTCTTCAAATCGTTCATATCTCGTTGTCTCAAGCCGGTTTTGAGTTTTTCCTGCCGAAAAACAGAACTTAAAATTTTCATATATATCGTCGATGGTACTGCAAAACGTTCTATGTTAATTATTACCTCTGGTAATTAAATGATCTGTCACCTGTATCTTCTGGTAATCACTCATTAGCCAATGGCAAACAGTTTCGTCATTATTTTATGAGAGTGTAACGATTCGCAGATGCATTCCGGTGTAGGTAACAGACTAAGTGCCAAGGATACTAATTAACATAGACCGCAGTATCACCGACGATACAGTTAGCATGTATGTAGTATCCTGCAAAAGTAAAGTATCCTGCATTTGAGGACCAAGTTGCACATAAGTAACTTGTAATGCTGTCTTGGAGCACATCAGCCAATCAAATACATACATATGTATGGAACACCACCTCCTCGTGGTTCTTCGGCAATTTGATTCGGTTGTCTGATGTGAATATTGCATTTAAAAACATCTTTAAAAAGTACTGAAATAATCGATTTATTTGGAATCCTATGAACTTCATTACATAGAGCAAACGAGGTAGTTGCGTAGGCGGTCCTATGTTATGGAGCGATGAACCATTGGCATTAGTGTACATATTAGTAATAAATCGAGTGCCGCTTTTTGCAGGCTAAGTTTAAAATTATATGTACACTATGTATGTATGTATACATAGTGGCTGCTAGTACATCTACATGAAGAAAATTTGCATAGAATTGTGAGAAAGATACAAGAAACATACACATCGTCGTTTAAAGTACAAAACCGCGTAACTGACATTTGCTGGTTTGCCGTTTGTTAAAACGCGGTTTTGTACTTTAAATGATGACTATGTATGTACAATCTAAGTTACTATATTTTTTGTTGCACTTGTTGTTAAAGAGACATTTAACATATCTGGCTTTTTAACTACATCCACATTAATGATAGTAGAGCGATGATCTAAACAGTCGTAAGCTCCCGGCATAATGAGCAATTTCTACAGTTATGAGTACATTCAGTCAAATGTACCTTTGTTGCTTTTAATTCTTCTTTCCCGACAAAAAACAAAAGCCAGGGGAGATTTTAACATTGTAAAGGAAAGAAGTGTATCCCTTTTTGAATTCATGTGGAAACAATGGCTGCATCGACTTGCGAAGCTTTGTTTTTTTATCAGTCATGGCAAATAAAGGTAATACATCTCTATATCAAAATACCACTTTTAATATAAATGAGCGGCATATATGACTGCTGAGTGAAAGATCGACCTATCTCGGCAGCCAATTCGAAACGCCCATCTCCAAAAAACATTTCAAGAACGCCTCATTTTAGAATTTTTTTAAGAAACACCCCATCTCAGAATTCGGTTAAAGAACGCCCTTTCTCAGAATTCGGTAAAAAAATGCCCTATCTCACTAGAACCGAATTCTGAGATAGGACATTGTTTTGCCAAATTCTGAAACAGGGCGTTCTTGAAGAGTTTTTTGGGGTAGGACGTTCTCAAACTGACTGAAAACCAATACAGTAAAACCCGCTTAAGCACCTCACGAAAAATGTCAGCTTTTTGACGTACTTATTCGGGTTGAGTACTTAAAAGAAAGGTACTTAAGCAGGTTTAACTGTAGACAGATATGTGGCGTGAAAAACGGCCGATTCGAACTTCGCTCTGTGCACATTTATTGCAATAATATTAATTTATTGGTTTACAATGCAACACGCTGTGCAGCGGCGGCGCAGTTAGTGTGCGTGCAACAATATTAGAAAATCTGCAGTGCGCTATAACAACAATAATAAAAATAATAAAGCAATATGTGGTGAATTCGACCATAAGTTAACTGAGGCTAAGCAGTATGCACTGCGTGGTACTCGCAGTGCAGGGCGTACTGATATTGATGGCTTCCAAGCAAAATAAAAAACGAAAACATCATAATTATTTTCGCAGCTGTTGTTGTATCGCCCTCAGCCATATATATATATATATATATGTATATATATTTATATCAGAATTGAAGTCGGTTTTTTGTGCTAAAAATTACTTGTTGTTTTTAATTTTTATTTGATTGGGTGCGTGTGGGTGTGGTTGCGCGTATGCGTGCACTCACCCAGCCAAGTGTAAATAAAATTGTCGAGAAGCTGACATTTTTATTGGCCACATTTAACGAAGTCACCCACAGGCCAGCCGTTTTGTTTCGCCTTCCTGCGCATTTGGCTGCGTTGATATGCGTGCGTGTTCGCAATATTGGCTTATTTGCTCCACCGTCTGCTGGAGCAATCAGCTTCCGAGAAAACATAAAGATTTCTGCATTGTAGTTGCTAACATTCGTGCTTATGTACATACGCATATATGGGCATGCGAGTGACGGTATTTCTGGTATCTTCATACATACATATGTGTCAACATTTGCATGAATATTTATGTCTCTCGCCAAGATTCACGGCCTTAATTGAAGTTTATGTGCTCACTCAGAATGCGACATTTAAATCAACGCAGATTTCAAATTCGAATGCTCACCTGCCTGCGAGCACATACTCGTATCCGCATACGCACGTATATTTATTTGGTCGTATGGACGACTATAAAGATGTTTATAAACATTTGCATATGGCACATTCCACGGTGACGGATGTGACATTTCAAATCACATTTTAAGGCTTAATTCTTAAACTGTAATATAAACTTCTTAAAAACGAGTATTTTCTAATAGGTTTCCGAGGTATTTATACACAACGCCTAGAAAAAATTACAAAAACAGTTTAAAACAAATGAATTTTAGTCACTGTGGAGGGTGTGACGAGTACGCAAACCAAATTAGCTACTACTTACTTGTATCAGGGTGTTTCTGCTAATTATGTCTTCTGATTAAAAGTTGCTTGCCTCTATTGGAAATTATAGATGATATGTTCCGAATTCTACTGTGACGGGTGTGTCTTGACTTTGTGACTTATGTGACAAGTTGAGCATAACTACCCAAATTAGATAGCTAAGCTCTCTTTGTTTCTCATAAAAATACATTTTACGAACACATAAAAGATTCTGTCACCTAAGGAAGAGGTAATCCTTGATCGGACTCTTCATCTTACTGTCTGTCTGAGTTATTGTAAAGTACCTTATTTTTAAATAGTACTGCGCTTTTCGCGAGGCTGTTACTTGTCAAACCGTATGACGTACTGTTTCTGCCCTGACAAGTGAAGTAATGGTTTCTTTTTATCCGTTGACAGCATGGCTTGAGTTTTCCCATCGCTCGGTGATCACAAACAGGTATATGATACATAACGGGAGTAGTCACTGGTAGCATTTGTAACAATTTGTCAAACTTTAAATTGTTCTCTCCGTGGACCGTTTAAACAATGCAAAAAAGACAATAGACTACGAAAATCAGTCTTATTATTTTTAAAGAAAATTTACCTTTGATATGAGTTTGTAAATGGTACAACCTAAAGTATAAAAATATCTGATTTTGATATAAATTTCGAAATTTTCATTCGGTATCGATTACCATGGAATGAGCCATATGTAGATACATGTGTATGTATAGTTTCCACAAATCTAAAGAAGCTTTTAGAGGAAGTAATACGAAATCCACGGAGAAGCGCTCTCAGACATTAATCACGTGTATATATACAAGTGATTTATTTAATTTGGGCGCGTAGAGCTTTCAGAATTAACAGCTTAATAAATTCATTGAAGAGTCCGCTTAGGATCGCAATATTATACAGCGAAGTGTTTCAGGGTAGTTTAAATTGCTTCATGACATAACACAGATATCAGTTTCATTAGACATAGAATAAGTAGGCTAAGGATAAACCTCAAACATTTCTCAATATCATACATAACATACGCTCCACCGTATCTGCGTTCGCCCTTGTTTTTTTTTTTATACCCGAGCGCACTTGTGCACAAGGGTNGATAAACCTCAAACATTTCTCAATATCATACATAACATACGCTCCACCGTATCTGCGTTCGCCCTTGTTTTTTTTTTATACCCGAGCGCACTTGTGCACAAGGGTATTTATTATAACTTTGTTCGCATAACGGTTGTTTGTAACAGGCAAAACGAATCGAGATAGATATAGACAAATGTATACATAAATTATCAGTATGAAAAGAGAAATCGATTAAGTCATATCTGTCCGTCCGCCCGTCTGTCCGTTTGTCTGTTCGTGTACACGATAACTCGAGAAAAAATTCAGATGTGTCCACGAAATTTGGTAGGTAAGTTTCCTTTTATCCAAGGTAGGTTGGGAGTTGAAAAGGGGCGACATCGGATAGTAAACACGCCCACCTCCCATATAACGGTATTTTTGAAATATGCAAAAACTACGATATTTTCGTAAATATTGGATACAAGTTATTTAAAGTTAGTAAATAAAGTAGAATTTTTTCTTAAAATAAGACAGTTATGAATTTTTTTAAAAAATGGGTGTGGCACCGCCTACTTACAATGAAATGCTGTATCTTTGTAGTCCCTTCATCAACCCCCACCAATTTCGGTACGAACATTGCTTTGAGCCTCACTAAGAAACCTACTGAAAATTTTGTAAATCAGACAAGAACCACGCTCTCCTCCCATATAACGGTAATTCACAGAAATATGAAAACTGCGATTAATTAGTAAGTATTTAAACTAATTTACTCAAAATCGATATATACGATGACCTCTCAGCAGAAAATGCTAATTAGGGAAATTTGCGGGAAAATAGGCATGGCACCGCCCTCTTACGCCTACATACATATGTGTATCTCAAAAACGCGATATGTTGACACTATTTAAAATCGGACTAAAATTACCGTCACCTACTATATAACGGTAAATTTCAGAAAATCAAAAATTCCGATATTTGAATAACTAAATACGCCAACTTACAACAATCTCTTAACAAGACACAATATTATTGCTTTTTGTTAAATGGGCGTGGCACCACCCACTTATGACTACATACATAAGTGTATATTGATTGCTCCCATATCGATTTCCCCTAAACATGCTCCAATTATTTCAATATCTAATGTCATATTAACGAAACTCTTTGACATCGGGAAAAATACTTTTGCTTATCATGCAGTTTACTGAAAGGTGAAAAAAACGATATTTAATACGTGCGTCGGGTATATAAAGTTCGGTTTCGCCCGAACTTATACCTCTTTACTTCTTAAATATTCACAATGTTTTGCAAGCTATAATTTTTTTTGTTATTTTTGTACAAAAATATGGGTGATGCTACAAAAAAAAACCAAATGAATCAAAGCTTCAAACTGTATACAAAATTAAGGGAAATTTAATGAATTTTCATCAAAACTTTAAACTTTTTACTGAGATTTTTAAGAAAATTTCTGGTATGCAGTTTTATAGCCCATTCGATTTTAATATAAGAATGTATAAATTTGAAATAGCTAAGAAATCGCTTTGATTTCTAATAATTTTTTTTTTACTGATGGCTCTAGGCATTTTTCTCCATACAAGGAATGAGTGAATGTTTTTTTAGATGGAAGAAAATACATAGATCCGTCCAGCGAATACTCTCCCTATGTGCCAAAGCCGGCCATGAAATTTCATTGACTAACAGTCTAACCTAATATTCACGCACGCCGCCAATTTATTGTCGAAAATTTCTCATGTACATGCAACTTGGAAATTGAACGGCGTGCGTATGAAACTAACTCAATTTCCAATTTTTGTTCTGCGTGACATTTTGATTTGACGTTTCGCTCAATGAAATCAAATGCAAACGCACGCAAGCCAATTTCAGATGACGCAAAAAAAAAACAAAATTCGACGGCATGCGTACCAAAACGCAAGCCGCGAATATTAGGCTCGCCTGTAAGTGCTTACATATCATTAGAGATGAGTCGGGGACTAATTTATCTCCAATTATACCCGTAAGGGATGAGTCGAGACTAATTGATCTCCATTAGTAACCCGTATGCGACTAGTTGCGACGAATTAATGCTCAATTGTACCCGATTGAGAGTAATCTCGGACATTCCTTTAGAGAGCAGTCCCAAAATTTTTTGCACGGCATATTTGAAAACTGAATACATTCATACATACATATGTGCTCATAAAGATACAATCATTCATACATACGTATGTGCAAACGCATGTGCAAATCTCTCTAACATCTCATGCTTAATTTTTTCTGCTATTTTTTATGATTGCAGATAAAATTCGTGTAGTCATTAAAATCCAAAAATAAAGAATAATAATACATAACACCAAAAATTTGGATTTGCAGACAAATTACGAAAGAAATCTGTTGCGCTCTAAAGGAAAATCTCACAACACCAACAAATAATCAATTAGACAGGTGTAGCAGACCAGCAAAATGAAGTTCAGCTGCAGACGTAGCAGATAAAGTTTTCTATTAATTTTCACTCTGTTTTATTGTTTTTCATTTATAACCGACTTCCAAAAAAGGAGGAGGTTATCAGTTCGTCGGAATATTTTTCATTTTTATTTTTTATGTATGTTAGCGCATAACTTAGGACTACGTCAAAAGATTTCGATAATTCTTTTTGCATCGGAAAGGTAGTGTCTCAGAGGTGGTNAATCTCTCTAACATCTCATGCTTAATTTTTTCTGCTATTTTTTATGATTGCAGATAAAATTCGTGTAGTCATTAAAATCCAAAAATAAAGAATAATAATACATAACACCAAAAATTTTGATTTGCAGACAAATAACGAAAGAAATCCGTTGCGCTCTAAAGGAAAATCTCACAACACCAACAAATAATCAATTAGACAGGTGTAGCAGACCAGCAAAATGAAGTTCAGCTGCAGACGTAGCAGATAAAGTTTTCTATTAATTTTCACTCTGTTTTATTGTTTCTCATTTATAACCGACTTCCAAAAAAGGAGGAGGTTATCAGTTCGTCGGAATATTTTTCATTTTTATTTTGTATGTATTTTAGCGCATAACTTAGGACTACGTCAAAAAATTTCGATAATTCTTTTTGCATCGGAAAGGTTGTGTCTCAGACTAATCTAGTTTTGATCCGATTATTGGATCATGAAATATATATATATTTTTATATGCGAATTGAAGTCGGTCTTGTTTGTTGCTTCAAAATTACTTATATTTTAGTTATTGCTTGTTTTAAATTTCTATCTACATACATAAAATTTTTGATAGCTACAATTTGGCGCGTGTACTGCAACGAAGTGCAATAGTTTTGCTGTCCTTCGCCCCACCATTCACCCACTCCGCATGGTTNTTATGTATGTTAGCGCATAACTTAGGACTACGTCAAAAGATTTCGATAATTCTTTTTGCATCGGAAAGGTTGTGTCTCAGACTAATCTAGTTTTGATCCGATCATTAGATCATGAAATATATATATATTTTTATATGCGAATTGAAGTCAGTTTTGTTTTTTGCTTAAAAATTTCTTATATTTTAGTTATTGCTTGTTTTAAATTTCTATCTACATACATAAAATTTTTGATAGCTACAATTTGGCGCGTGTACTGCAACGAAGCGCAATAGTTTTGCTGTCCTTCGCCCCACCATTCACCCACTCCGCATGGTTGGCGAACGAATTTGTTTTATTGCGGCAAGCTTTCATGCTTCACTTGTTTCGTGCTAATGTTGTGCCTTTTGTCTATTTTGGTTTGCTTTGGAATTGTTTTTGCCCAGCAACTTGACCACATTTGCAGCCAAGGCGCTGCTGTCATATCGCCTTTGCTTGTGGCATTGAAATGTGCAATACAGCAAGAAATTAAAAAAGAAAAGGAGCAAGCAGCAAAACCGGCTGGCGGGATAGAGAAGAGAGAGAATGTCTTTTCGTACGCTGCATTGGCATTAACAATAAAATGCGACGTGGAAATGAAAAGCAACATTGCCAGGAGCAGTGGGCAACAGCACGTGCACTATGTATAAAGCGGCAATGCGGATTTGGTTGGCCTTCTTAGGAGTTTTCTCTACGCAAACACCATCGTACGTACATACAATTTGCTTAAACAATAAAATTTAAATGCAATGCAAAGATTAGCTGCGGTGAGAATTTTCCAATTTCACTGGAATCTCAACTCGGCAACTACATCCTCATTGCTGTCGTCGCCATTGGTGGTGTTGCTGTTGCTGCAGTGTGCTGATGCCAAAGGTGCTATGTGGCGCTTGCGCGGCATGATCGTACAGACATATGTATGTATGTACATATTTACGTTGGCCTTGTTGCATGGCTGATTGTTGTCTGTCACAGATTGGATTGTTTGATTTTAATGCAGTTTTGATGGCACGCGCTCAACTATTTCACCTGCAGAATACACTTCGCATTATTTTGCAATCGAGATTAAGAATTTGCACTACTGGTAGAAGAAGAAAAGTGCTGCAAATTGTTTGTGTGGAAAGCACTTCAGTTCAAGAAGCATAAATATTCAAATGAGATTATCGGCAACTTAAGCAGAAAATTGTTCAGAAATTAGTTGATATGCGTACAATATTGACAGCAAAGAAAAACCAAAGTGAATATACTAATAAATCGGAATGCCTTTTTAACTATGGCTACCAATGCCGCTAAGCTATCGTTTAGATCCTTGGAAAATCACTATTAGCATACGTTTCAGTTCACGTATTTATACAATGAAATAAAGGTTGGAGTTTAAAAATGTGAGAAAAAGAAATTTCGCCTTCGGCTTTGGCTAAAAAAACTCGACCCTACACCCCGTTCCAGAATTATAAGCACACCATATTTTGCCAAGTTTTAACTTTTTTTCGTTATTAAGTTTTAATAATTGTTTATAAAAAATTTGTTCATTTTTAACCAAAACCGGATAAATCTAAGTTTCAGACTTTGTGCAATATTCAAAAAAAAAAAAAATAAATAAAATATTAAATCGCCAAATTTTTGTAAAAATTCCCAGCTTTTTAATTAGAGCTCATATAAAAAAAATCAATCGAACATACTCTTTATAGTAGGGGAGCCCACGATGCTAAATCGGGATTTACTCGGGAGAAAAAAAGATCATTACATTAGAGAGAAAAAAAGAGCATGCGATATATGAATGTACATATATCCTTTCAGTGATGGGTGGAGGATCTACAGGCTTCCAAAAAATGTAAGAAAAAATGGTCACCTGGATTTACTCGGGCGCGTCAGATATTGAAAGTCAATAGATCAGACGCGTTTCTAAAGGTGAAGGTATGCTAATCTGCCGGTTTACATTGTGGGGGTGCGCCCGTTCGGGTTAAAAATGGGTGACAAAAAAAATTTTACTCGAGCCCATTAGATATTCATAAGGGATGATAAGTGGCCCCGAATGAAGTTCCCATTCAATAATCAGATGTAACGCAAGCTCGTGGCGTCTTCTTGAAGATGCTAAAAAAAATCGCCATTTGGATTTACTCGAATACTTCAGATTTTCATACAAACCGTTTGTCTTAATGCCCTGCTCTAGCTGTTCCATAATCTGACGATTATATGGAGGGCTTTTCTTAATCTGCCTAATACTTATAGCCTAGGATTTATAGCTTAGTTTAGTTTAGAATTGCAATATATATTACTTGCATGAAAGGAAAAGCATTTGCCGATAGGTGGCGCAGGATTGAGATATTTGTTTCGTACTATCTCGAACGAAAATACATTTCAAATGTGCAGAGATAGGACATTTTTGAATCGGCAGCTGATATAAGGCGTTCTTCGACCTAATTATGAGATAGGGTGTTTTTCAATAAAATTCTTAAATAGGGCGTTGTTGAATAATTGTCTTAGATAGGGTATTTTCGACCTGGCTGGCGCGATAGCTCGCTCAAATTAAAGTTAAAAATGAGCAAATCGCAGAGATCGAGATCGTCTTCGTATTAGCCTTCGTCTTCATTTTCATATTAGCATTTCTCGTCTTATTAGTATTCGAATTAATCTCGGTATTCGTCTCCGTCGTCGAATTCGTTCATAATTGTCTTCGTATTCATATTCGGATTTGTGTATGCATTTTTTTTTTAGTAGAGTCAAATAGCGACGGTGGTCTATCATTTGTGAGCACTGCGTGTCAATCGCCGAGAAACTAAAACTAGATTCACGGTTTTTCCTTCTGGAATTTAGCAGCCCCAAATTCCAACAACAGTATCCTATTGGTAAAAAGCTTCTACCCGTTTAATTTGATATAAAATTTCTTTGACTGTTATTTCCCCCCAAACCACTTTTTTTCAGAAGATAGTGGTCCTTAACAACAATCACAATTTTTGGCAAATTTCAACGCTTTACGCTCAAACTGGCTGCGTTTTTCTACTATGACGATAAATTTTCTGGAAAACTTATTTTGCATCTTCAATCCATTCGAAATTGTGCGAAAACTTGCACTTGCAAATAACATGCGCGCTTTAGTGTATGTTTGTATATGCGTACGTGTGTACATACATAAACACACATAACGTATGTATGTTTACGCAAAAGTTTTATTTTTCTGCTACCGGTAATTCCATTGTTGCTCTGTAGGAAGACTGACTATGAGTGCAAATAAAAAAAAAATTTAATAAAATGACTTACAAGGAAATTTAATAACTAAACTTTAAAATGAAAGAACTTTTATTAATTAGCCCATTTTCTTTCTTTCCTTATTGGGTTACATTCCTTCTTTGCAACGACAACGACAAAATTAAATTTGTACCAACTGTTTCTTAAATGGTAGTGTTTTTGTCATGGGACAGCTTAAGGTTTATTGATTTAACCCTTAAATGGTCTTTTTAAAAAATACCCGCACTGAAAGTAAATTGTTTCGGAAAAATTGTATTTCGAATAATCATTACACAGTGAGAAAAAAATTTAGTTACGACAGCGGAGTATAGTTCTCTCAGCGCATTACTTTTTCGGTTATAGTTACCAAATCTGATTTTAAGAGAAATATTTTTAGCTGACTCTTTTCTCAGTTCAGAAATGTTAACGGATTTTGTCATATACAGAAATACTTACCCTGTATCACGGCGCAATAATAATATAATAATTCCACTATGCTCTTTATTTATTATTTTCATTTGACTATGCCGGTCATCTTGCTTTATTTAACGAACTACATAAATATAAGAGTAGTTAGTCCTTGTGAAGCGTTTAGTCGCCTTTTAAAAACAAAACTAGAAAAAAGAAATTGTCGCCCGATGGGATCCGGACCGAGGAGCTGAAGCTTTATATGCTCCATTCGTGCAGCTCAGGCCTGTTTTTGCTGTTGCTCTGATTAAAAGTATGCCTTGGCAGACGCTAGTAATGCGGATTAACGAGCCGCAAGGTCTTGGGGTCGTGTCCCACGGTCAGCAGAATTTTTATTTATTTCTTGTTTATTCATTTTTTTTATAAGTTCTATTTTTTAACGTTGCTTTTAGTTTGATGTTGTTGACTTTTTCAATAAAATTAAACTCCAAAAATTTAAATTAACTAATAGTTAAAAAAAAAATATTATACAAAATAAAACAAACAAAATTAAAATAAAGTAAAATTAAATAAATCAATCAAATAAAATAAAAGTATAAAAAATTAAATAAATAAAAAAAAAAATAAAAAATTGTTGATAATTGCTCCAACCGAGGATCGAACCTGGCGCCTACACGCAACTCTCACTACTTGGCTACCGCGGACTCCAAACTCGGTTGCTTTGTTTGCTTACTTGTACAAAAGACAACATCTGGCCATTTTTACCAATGTTGTCAATGAAAAATTCCCCTGATCTGAATTAATTTCCAATAAATTCGTGCATTCGTTCGACTGCTTATGCGCATTTGAAAGGGAAAAATGCATGAGTTCGTCTTCTTATTGATTGGCGCTGTAACCACCCAGTAAGAAAATGTAATGTATAGCAATCGAAGAAATAATCAATAAACCTATCCTTTTCACATTCAAAAATGCATTTTTGCCCCACGGCGATTTCCTAAGAAAAGTGGGGCAATCAAGTTTGCATTACTTAGTATCGAGCAATGAATGTGATTTAATATGAAATGTTTGGGACTTTTTGAATACATTAACATGCTCATTACATATTAAATAGTAATAGAATCTAGAACTCATAAGAAATACATTAGCCAGAAAAGACGTAGCAATTTCTTTTAACCGATGATTTCGATGCAGGTATTTATAACTTTAGCTATCGCTCCTGCCTGCCGTTGAAAATTAAATCTTTTTGGAAAAATATTTTCTCATTTCATGCGATTTAGCACATGCCTTCAAATTTAAGAAAGAGAAAAAATCACTTTGCAAACATTTTTGTGGGACGAAATATGCCTTCCTGGCTCACATTGTGAAAAGCTGCCCGATTTTTAACAGCTCAACTCAAGACTGTTTCGATTTTTTCGGTTACCTTACATATATTTTTGCTTCTTTTGATTTGACAGCACACCCACCAAAAGCGAAAAAATACATGTAAATTTTGACACTTCGACTTTAGAGATTTTGTTATTTGTAAGTTGCATTATTATTGTTTTTACCGCCTTTTGACTCAGTGGAGGGTCGAGGGGTGTTGTTCTGTTTCGGCGTATCTCTGTTAGCAAGCTTTTACAAATTTAATCTGGATGTCTGCTACCAGATTTTCATCTTCGTAACTAGTTCCCGATCTTGAAACTATTTGGCCCATCTTGAAACAATGGCTGCAGGTTGGCTGGGTATGCTGCGAACTTACTTGCAGCAGCGATACGACACTCCTAGTTATAGAAACTGCTTATGCGTAGCTGACAGCAACCAACTACCTCTTCCACAGCTGCCTGGAGTAATTGGGAGATGGGATCCTACTGCTCCTTTAAATATCTTCAGCCGATGAGAAGTTGTCGGCTGCCCATTGTAACTTCAGCCTTTCGACAACAGAATTTAATTGTATTGGGTCCGGACTATCCAGGTGCTATGCTTCACATGCTGTTGTGTTAATGCAACAGCAGGCGGGAATGGGTTAATTAAAAAGGTTTATCGAAACAGATGTTTTAACCTACATACCCAAATATATGCACAACCCAATTATATAAAAGCGACAAGGCATTGCAAATTTGCTTCAGTTTTCGTGCAAAGTTCAATGTCGGTGCATTTTGAAAAATCTTCAAGAAAAAGCTACTAATTACACCCATCATGCTGGACTTGTTGCGTGGCCGCGGTCTTGAGGCTTACAAATCGCGCGACGCACTCACTTACCTCTTTAATATTTTCACTTTGGTCGGGACCAATCCGCAGGGGCAACAGTCAAACAAATATTATTACCTTTACTATTTATACTCGGTTACTGTGAATTTCATTTGCTGCTTCTTCTCTCCACTCTCATTTCACATCGGCTATATAAAATATTTGAACGTACTGAGTACAACTGAATTGCTTGCCGCCATACAAAATGCCGTACAAGTGACAGGAATTCCTGTAAAAATCATTGTCATTACTTGGCACATGAAGAGTTTGCTGAGCGCGCGTGAAATTTTGGACGAGCTGGATGCCAACTATAGGCGTGCCGATGATTTGCTTAGAATACGTCAATGCGTACGGCGCTGTTGTAAAATTATCGTCATATTTTGTGTGCCCTACTACAGTTTTGAGATTACGACTATAGCCTTCGGTGTGTTGCAACATCGCGTGCCACTTGCAGCTTGGGTACCATATCTCGATGCGCAGGGTGGTGCAGAATGGCAGTATTGGACGATTGTGGTTTGGGATACATTCGTCATGTTCATTTTGTTGACACATCAGTTGGCCAGTGACACCTATCCTCCAGTATATATCTCGATTATACGTACTCACATACAATTGTTGGTGGAGCGTGCAAAGCGTTTAGGTGGTGATCGGATGCTGAATGCAGATGAAAATTATGCAGAACTTTTGGCTTGCATTCGCACGCATTGCCAGATTTTGAGGTAAAATGTCAGAGAAAATCAATAAGCAAATGGATTTTACCATAGTTTTTTCGTTTTGTTAGATTGGCTCGCATTGTTGCTCCAGTTATTTCAATCACCCTATTCACACAATTTGCAACCACCGCCATTACAGTGCTGAATTGGTTTGGCAATGTTGAATTTCCTGAAAATATTATCTCTTTTGCATTCTTCAGTTGTCAGCTAATGCAAATCCTGCCCTGTTGCTATTGTGCCTCTCTTCTAATTGACGATTGTGACCAGCTGCCCAATGCGATCTTTCACTCGAATTGGATGGATCAAAATCGGCGATATAGGAAAACCATTTTATTTTTTATACAACGTACTCAAAATCCAATCCGATTTTCGTGCTTGAAGCTATTTGGTGTCAATTTGGCGACAGGCATGGCGGTAAGCCTAAATAAAGTGTCACTAGGATTAACTTATATTAATAGTTTCACTATACTCACCTATAGAATGGAATTTCTTGTATTTCAGATTGGGAAATTTGCTTTTTCGCTTTATACATTTATAAAAGAGAGCAAAGTTGGCGACAAACTGGATAAGTGAATCGAAAATACGTTGGATTGCTATACATACATACTTATATGTAATATACAGATATTTATAGTACTATTGTTGTGAGAAATAGACAGTAAAGTTAACAAAAAGGACATTGTTAAGTTATTATTTTAGAAAAAAAAAAAGTTTAAAGAAAGCTCAAAACACATAGAATACATGCATGGTTTCTGAAGCTACTGAAATTGCCACAAGAGTGAATGTATCTTCTTCTTATCTGGCGCTGTAGTCGCATAAGCGATTTAGGCCGAGTTCAGTAAAGTACGCCAGTCGTTTCTCTTATCATCTAACTGACTCAAAGTGAAGTCAAGTGCTTCTCCACTTGGTCTTTCCATCGCAGTGGGGGCCTCCGTCTTCCTCTGCTACCACCAGCGGGCACTGTGCTTTTTGCACTAAATTTAGTGCTTTTCTTAATTCAAAACGCGAAAATTTTTGTGTTTGGTGCTTGGTGCGTTTTTTTGGTGCTTCTGTTTTTAGTTTAAGGACGCCAAAACTGTAAATCTGAAACAAAAATGTAAGTTAAATTAAGAGCAATTGGAATTTTCGTTAGGAGCTTTACAGAAATGAAAACAAAAGTTGTGTGAGAGGACAAAATTATCCAGCAAAAAAATAAATACTGAGAATTTAGCAGCATTCGCTCTCAAAGAGACATTATATTCACAGAAGTGCGAGAACGCAAAATTAGCAAAAACTAGCGGCCTTCAAAACATCTGATCACTTCCAAAGTTGCCACTGGTGGGTCATTTGGCAATTTAATTTCTGTTTGGTACATTTTCCCCAATTTTGCATTTTATACAATTGCATACTTTTGCAATTGGTATATTTAAAGGGCAATTATGGTACAAACGAAAAATGACATACGGCAACCATAGGCAGCACACACTAATGTAAATAAACTGGAGATTAATAGTAAATTAACTATAAAAAAAGCCCAACAAACGTTGTGCTCAATAACTTTACTCTCGTTTTCGATGTATACTAGCATTGATAATAAAATTTGTCAGAAATAACTCAAAAAGTCGGAATTTTAATGCTCTCACCTTCCAGGATTGTACTATACCGAAAAAAGTAGGTTTTATTTGGAAATCAAAAAATTTTTAGAGGTCGCTCAAAGCACTCGAAGTTTCCAATGTATTTTATATGGCGAAGAAACAAGTTTTCGTATAAATGGCATAGAATTCTTGAAAATAAATATTTCTCGATCGGAAAACTTTGTTTCTCTTATGGAGATTTTCAAAAATATTAACCAATTGTTTATTTAACCATTTTTATTATTAAATATTTCTTACAGGTCCCTTAAAACTCCTCAAAAAATGCAATGGGGGATCCATAAATATCGCTTGTATTTCAAAATGGTAAAATAAACAATCCGAAGCAACGTTTTCCGATCAAAAAATATCAAAAAAATGTATTTCAAGAATTCTATACGATTTTACTCAAAATTTGACTAATTTATCCAACGTTGCAAGCTAAATAATTTAATAAAGGAACGTGGCTACTTTGCTTAGATTTCTTGTTGCCGCAATGACATGTTAAAATTTATGTACATTTCTCCTTGTTTACAAAAATGTTATTAATTTTTTTTTGCGGGCAACTCATGGTCTTTAATATGTATACTTATTTGGCTATTTTCTAATTGTACCTAAATTGAGCTCGGTGTACCGAATGTACCTTTTGGTTCGAAAAAGTCGAAAAATCCCTGCTTTACAGCTTAAAAGGGTTCACCATTGATATATACTTAACAAGGATTCGAAGATTTAATTTGCCAATTTGGAGTTCATTCAGTTAATATATTCGATATTCGAAATATCTAGAAATGAGGCAATCGTGAAAAATCACCATCTCTATCGAAAACCAGAAATCGAGGAAAACTAATATAAAGGTGCAAAAATTTCATGGAGTTAATTAATTTATTTTTATTAAAATAGTTTTTTAATTTTTTTATTACTTTCGAAAGTTGAGCGCATCTTGTGTTTATAGAACTTTTTTTAAACAAGCAATTTTTAAGCAAAAAATACAAGCGACTTTAATTGTCATACACAAAATTAGAAGTACCGTTAATTCCTTCATAATCCAATAATCGAATCTAAACCAAATTACTTGACGACCGTTGAGTTATCATCCTTTCAATAAAAAAAAAAATACGACAATTATTGAAATCGGTTCACGTGGTCCAAAGTTATGCGGAAAAAAGGAAAATATATTCCGACGAATTGATAACCTCCCCCCTTTTTTAAGTCCGTTAAAAATGTTTGAGTTTTTCGTGAATTTTATGTTTATAAAGTGAACTTTTGAAACTTCAAAGGGTTTATTTATTTATTACGTACTGTACATAAAACTTGCATAAATTTATTTTGAAGAGAGTATTGTCTGTCGGCCGCTGTGGTGTAGTGGTAAGCAGTGCGCGCTTCCACTCCGCAGCACCTGGGTTCAAACCCTGGTCAAAGCAACATCGCAAAAATATAGAAAAAATATTTTTTCTTAACAGCGGTCCTCCCTCGGCAGGCAATGGCAAACCTCCGAGTGTATTTCTGCCATGAAAAACAGCTTCTCATAAAAATACAATCGCCGTTCGGAGTCGGCGTAAAACTGTAGGTCCCTCCGCTTGTGTGACAACATCAAGGCGCACGCCACAAATCGGAGGAGAAGCTCGGCCAAACACTAACATATGTGTAAGCGCCAATCTATTATTATTATTATTATTGTCTGAAGCGAATTTTCGGTATTTTCTGGTGATATATCTTTAGAAGTACAAACTCGAAGGTCTTTTCCACGATTTGGCGTATTGGGAATACCTGGTCTATGGTGGATCTAAAGGTCTAAAGCCACACTGATAAGGCGCAATCAGTTCTTTGACGGTGGGCTTTAGTCTTTCACACAATTCATGCGATAAGACCATGCAACCTATGGTTAGAAGGCTGATCTCGGTAGTTGGTGGTAATGGCGGGACGCCTTTCTTGTGGATTGGGCAGAGCACACTTAAATTCCATTCGTTGGATATGCGGTTAGTTTTGTTGTTTTTCAGCCGAGTAATTGCTATTAGTAACTTTTCAAAGTTACGGAGTGGACATCGACTCCGTCATTTCCGACTGGGGGCTTGAGTTCGTCCTTTTCACTACTATCTGAGATGCCACCATTCAGTAGGGTGAAAAACGTTCCCTCCATCTAAGTACGTTATGGACATCGGTCTCTAGGTCGCCATCGTTCTTCTCGCAGGAATTCGCCCTGGTCTTAAAAAATTCCGTACGTCGCGTAACTCTTTGATGAAATTTTCGAGCGTCCCGCTTCTCTCTTCAGTTACCTATAACTACGGGTACCATTTGTACCGATTTTGGCGGGACAATACCGATTTTGAGAAAATTTTCTCGCTGAATATTTTTTGAAAGTCGGAACGTGCAAGTGTCCCGGTGTCCCGATTTTTCATATTTGTACCGATGAAGTCCCGATTTTTAGTGTTTTCTTTATTCATTTATTAAGACTCTCCTTGCACCCTGGCCCAAGACAATTTTTCGTACAAACGAGTCAGCTCTTTCATTATCAAAAAGAACATAGGGTATTAGTGAGCTATATATATAGCAACATATTTATAGTATAATATAATTAATGTAATTATAGTATATATAATACTAGTACCCTTAAAAAAATCGTGGATATAAAAAACATAAGCTGTAGATCGAGTGGTGAAAATATAAATAGGGAAGAGACATTTTAGCTTTGTTTGACTATTCCCCTTTCGATTATTTAATGTTTATTCCTTTTTTTGTAAGTGCGGCTCGTTATCTAACAAATACTATGTAAGTCAGAATTTCAAGCATTGTACAAAAATTAGGAAAATTCGACTAAGTTTGATCAAAATTTTGTGCTTTTCAATTGGATTTCTTAGGAACACTCTGAGTATGCAGTTTTGTAACCTATTCAATTCAAATTGGGAAATTTTGTGAAAGATATTTTCTCCATACAAAAAAAAATTGTTGAACATAACTTGTATGGAAGAAAATGCGCGAATAAAAAATTGCCAAAAATCAACGGTAAGTCTAAGCTTCTTCCAACTTACATTTATTATACTAAAAACAACTCTAGAAAATCTGATTAAAATGTTTAAAATTGTGAGGCATTTATTAAAATTCGTCGAATTTTATAAATTTTCCACAAATTTCGAAATTTTGATTTACATGTTTTCTTTTTTCAGTTAGTTAGCTATATTTTCATAAAAAAATAGTAAATATTTCTCTCTGGTTTAAATAAAACTGTATTAAGCCTTTTTTTCTCAAAACAAAATTGTATGTTCGGATTCGATGCTTTAGAAATATCCCGATTTTCGGTCACAGAAATCTAACCGTATCTATAACGGTCCCACATGCTTGCGGTGCGGTGCGCCCGACCTACCTTGACATTCCTCATCGAACCAGTTCTTCGTTACGTAATTAGCGGAAAATATGGTTCCACTGCTCGTATAGGTCGGTTTGTTGGTCGTCCTTTGTAATTGCAGCTTTTCAACGTTAAGCTCTTCTTGCATTATTGGGCGCACAGTCTGCGAATCTTGGCTGCAACTAGAAATTGGTTCGATTCGATGCTTGGCCCTCGGAGTATACGGACGTCTAAAACACTGGAAGCGTGCTAAGTAGCTTGATGTATCTTTTTACTCTTGATCCTTGTACTGCATACTACCATGTTTCGGGCCCCGGCGAAGTCGATCACCCTTAGGCCGTTGTCGGAAGTTTTATTGTGGAGGCTGAATTTTCCGACGATGGGGCCAAATACCCCTTCCTTTCCCACCGTGTAATTGAAATCGAGGCGGGGGCAGCAGGCAACAATTGAAAAGTTTATGTTTCCTTTATTTTATGCAAAGTTGAAGGTTGAAGGAGTTGAAGAAGGAAGAATTGAAGGTTGCTGCGTAGAAGTCTTTATGATTCACTCAGGGTTCGGATTTGCCTCATTTTGGCCCCTCGCTCGCTCGTTAGTTTGCTTTGAGTTAGCGCAACTCACGAGGAACACGCGAGGCTGTTTGCAAATGAGCACTCGTTAGGTACGAGCGCACGCAATGAGTAGCCAGCGAGCGAGTAAGCAAACGAGGGCGGCGCAAGAGTAGAGCGGCAAGCAAACGAGGGCCTCATTAGCTCTGCCCTCGCGAGAGGGGCGTTGCGAGCGAGGCACTCATTTGCAGCANGCTCGGAACACTTCGACGACTGCAACTTCACGACGTAACGACAGCGACATCATTTTGTCGACAAATGTCGCCTTGAAGCCAGCTTCTTAAACATTTTGAAGACCTCAGCGACATAGCAAACAGCCGATTTTAAAGTTTGACATTTTGGTATATTTATTTCACAAATTGTGTATTTTTATTTAAGTAAATAAGAAAAACATGAACAATCAAGAATATGTGATTAATTTTGCGACAATTTAATTTTGCAGCACTACATCTACTCATTGTCGCCGGCAAAATTAGAAATAGATTTAATTTGGCGACGTCGACAATTGCAGTCCTGCAGCCAAGATGTCGTGCTGTCGTCAAAATAATTGTGTCCGTAAGAACGTGTGTATTTAAAATTTGACAGATG